>NC_054557.1:17194894-17494894 GCF_017654505.1 Polyodon spathula | reverse complement strand
ATGCAGTTCCAGTGGAGGGATGTTAAATTGCATCTGTTCAGTGTAGACAGCATGCAGTTCCAGTGGAGGGATGTTAAATTGCATCTGTTCAGTGCAGGCAGCATGCAGTTCCAGTGGAGGGATGTTAAATTGCATCTGTTCAGTGCAGGCAGCATGCAGTTCCAGTGGAGGGATGTTAAATTGCATCTGTTCAGTACAGACAGCATGCAGTTCTAGTGAAGGGATGTTAAATTGCAGGGATGTTAAATTGCATCTGTTCAGTGTAGAAAGCATGCAGTTCTAGTGGAGGGATGTTAAATTGCATCTGTTCAGTGTAGACAGCATGCAGTTCCAGTGGAGGGATGTTAAATTGCATCTGTTCAGTGTAGACAGCATGCAGTTCCAGTGAAGGGATGTTAAATTGCATCTGTTCAGTGCAGACAGCATGCAGTTCCAGTGGAGGGATGTTAAATTGCATCTGTTCAGTGACAGCATGCAGTTCTACAGGGATGTTAAATTGCATCTGTTCAGTTGCAGTTCCAGTGGAGGGATGTTAAATTGCATCTGTTCAGTGTAGACAGCATGCAGTTCCAGTGGAGGGATGTTAAATTGCATCTGTTCAGTGTAGACAGCATGCAGTTCTAGTGGAGGGATGTTAAATTGCATCTGTTCAGTGTAGAAAGCATGCAGTTCTAGTGGAGGGATGTTAAATTGCATCTGTTCAGTGTAGAAAGCATGCAGTTCCAGTGGAGGGATGTTAAATTGCATCTGTTCAGTGTAGACAGCATGCAGTTCTAGTGAAGGGATGTTAAATTGCATCTGTTCAGTGTAGACAGCATGCAGTTCCAGTGAAGGGATGTTAAATTGCATCTGTTCAGTGCAGGCAGCATGCAGTTCTAGTGAAGGGATGTTAAATTGCATCTGTTCAGTGTAGACAGCATGCAGTTCTAGTGAAGGGATGTTAAATTGCATCTGTTCAGTGCAGGCAGCATGCAGTTCCAGTGGAGGGATGTTAAATTGCATCTGTTCAGTGTAGACAGCATGCAGTTCTAGTGAAGGGATGTTAAATTGCATCTGTTCAGTTCAGACAGCATGCAGTTCCAGTGGAGGGATGTTAAATTGCATCTGTTCAGTTCAGACAGCATGCAGTTCCAGTGAAGGGATGTTAAATTGCATCTGTTCAGTGCAGACAGCATGCAGTTCCAGTGGAGGGATGTTAAATTGCATCTGTTCAGTGTAGACAGCATGCAGTTCCAGTGGAGGGATGTTAAATTGCATCTGTTCAGTGCAGACAGCATGCAGTTCCAGTGGAGGGATGTTAAATTGCATCTGTTCAGTGTAGACAGCATGCAGTTCTAGTGAAGGGATGTTAAATTGCATCTGTTCAGTTCAGACAGCATGCAGTTCCAGTGGAAGGATGTTAAATTGCATCTGTTCAATGTAGACAGCATGCAGTTCCAGTGGAGGGATGTTAAATTGCATCTGTTCAGTGTAGAAAGCATGCAGTTCTAGTGAAGGGATGTTAAATTGCATCTATTCAGTTCAGACAGCATGCAGTTCCAGTGGAGGGATGTTAAATTGCATCTGTTCAGTGTAGAAAGCATGCAGTTCTAGTGAAGGGATGTTAAATTGCATCTATTCAGTTCAGACAGCATGCAGTTCCAGTGGAGGGATGTTAAATTGCATCTGTTCAGTGCAGACAGCATGCAGTTCCAGTGGAAGGATGTTAAATTGCATCTGTTCAGTGTAGACAGCATGCAGTTCCAGTGGAGGGATGTTAAATTGCATCTGTTCAGTTCAGACAGCATGCAGTTCCAGTGGAGGGATGTTAAATTGCATCTGTTCAGTGTAGACAGCATGCAGTTCTAGTGAAGGGATGTTAAATTGCATCTGTTCAGTTCAGACAGCATGCAGTTCCAGTGGAAGGATGTTAAATTGCATCTGTTCAGTTCAGACAACATGCAGTTCCAGTGGAGGGATGTTAAATTGCATATGTTCTATACAGACAGCATGCAGTTCCAGTGAAGGGATGTTAAATTGCAATGAGAATATTGTGTGGTTTTCATCTCAAACAAGCTTTCACTGTTTCTTACTCCTCATCCACAGGACTAGATTAATTAATTATTTAATGATTGACATATCAAGGAAGGCAAAAGAAAAGATTAAATAACAATCAGTGTTACTTCATTAAACATTGAGGCACTTCATATATTTGCACATGTATTCATAAAGCTATTAAACTGTTTAAATGAATTAATGTGATCAACACAAAGTGCAGAACACAAAGTGCAGTTAAAACGTGGAAGCAATTTACAACAGAACCAGTGAGTGGGAACTGTTATGAACAGCCAAATAGGAGGCTGGGAGATATTCCAGAAGTTGACCTGAGGCTAGTTTATAGAAAGCATATCATACCAATAAAATACAAATCCCCATAGTTCTCTTAAACTATTCCCTTGTTTAGTAACAGGCGGTTCATGGCCTGTCATTGACAGAGTGTGTCTGGTTATACCCTCTCGCCAGGTTTGAAACTGCTGGCTGTGAGCACCCAAGACAGTGAGCCACAGTATGCTGCTCTCTTGACAGACGTGGCATATTGGGTTTTTTCTGTGATTTGCTTTATTGCTTTTATTCAAGCTTGCAATTCAACAGCTGAAATCACTCCACATCCAGTGTCCAATCAACTGTCTCACTAATTAGGTGATTAAGTGCATATGCTTCAATCATAGTCACTCAAGCGTGTCATGATCAAGGATGAATGATCAAGTGATTAAAAAGAAACCAAAAACATTTTGTCAATGTCCATCATTTATATACCTTATTTATTTATTTTTTTAAATAAATGTGTAATAATAGTGATAAGTTTCTCTTGATGCTCGGGATATGACCACTTATCAAAGTGTGATATATTCTCACAGCTTCCATAATCCATAATGGTTTTATCCTCTTTGTAAGAAATCTGAGCTGTAATAAATGCCCCAGTATCCCTTCTCCTGTTCCCGGAGTGGTGAAGACAGTGTGGAGCTCTGTTCCTTTCACAAGAGAGGAGTGAATCAGCCCTTTTTGACCTGCAGCGGTTGTCCCGGACCCTTGGTGAACGTCTTTTGATGCCTCCAAGTTTAAAAACACCCAAATGCAGAATATCGCCTGCATACTGTACTGCATACTTTCAGTGAAACTAGAATTTTCTTCATTTTAACTTTTGGGGAAAGAAAACTACAAATTTCAGGAAAAAAAACAAACATATCCAGTCTTTTAAAGTGAGATGATCTGATAAACCCATGGAAACGGATACGAGAAACTTCAAGTCAAAGAATCAAAATGATTGCAGATTGCAATACTGTTTGCTTTCCTGGAAAGGTGGATCCATCTTCTCTTCAGAGCACCAGTGTTCTACCTTGTATTGAGAAAGAGTTTATTTTCTTTACAAAAGCTGAAATGCAAAGCAGCTGGTAGTAAATTGTTGTACAGCGCAGGGCTCGCTTTTCCAAGCTGAATTTAAATTAAACTGGCTCTCAGATATCAGGGGCCTGGCTGACAAATAAATGATAAAGGGACTGAAACTGGACCCAGGACCCAGGCAGACACTGACGTGATCTCACCGGTCCTGAGTTACGTTTCATTCTAGTTTCAGCAATGCTTTTTTCTATAACCTCTCCCTCATCTGTGTTAGCAGTGTATGTAAAAAAAGGGGAGGAAGACTGTAAATTAAAAAGAGCTGAAAGCATGGAGTCTTGAGAAATAGCATTCTGTTTTTGTTGATATGCTGTACTGTTATTTATTGTGAATATTGTGGAAGGCAAGCCTGTATTCAAACCTAGAGATTTCTTTTTATTAATCATTCTGAAAACGTTCTTGCCCGTGTATTACACTGTTTCCAGAGGATACTATTTTCACGTGCTGTAGGAGTGCCCTAGGTGCAGTATGTATTGAAAACAGCACTGGCTAAGTGATGTGTGTAATAACCTGATCACTCAGTGTTTAATCAAGAGATTGTGAGAGTGTCCTTTTGAAATATGATTGCCTTTCATAGGGTAAATGATCTTCTGTTGCGCTGTTTGAGTCTAGCTCTTGCCTTTTCATTCAATGCATTGGGCTGAGATGCCAATTCATTACAATGGGTTATCATGGAATTGAGACATACATGAAGTATGAAATGGTACTTGTTCCCCTGAGCTGCATACCAGCAGTTACAGGATACTGCTGCGATGATGGAGGTTCTGTACAGATCTGAATCAGTGCTCGAATGATGAGTGTGCACAATTATATTTTTCAAAGGTCTTGCCGGTATTTTTATGTGTCTATAAAAATAATTGAAACAGAATGAAATAATGATGTGGTGACGATCCAGCTGGGGGTCCCTGAGCAAAGTCTACTGTATAGCTGAGATATGCAGTCGATTGGGACAGTGTATCACACAAGTCTACTGTACAGCTGACTTGGTTTGAGGGCTCGCTGCCTGGCCGAATGGACAAGGTGGAGACCCCCATTGATAAAATGGTTTTTAAGAAAGGTGGAGATGGGGAGGTGCTCCGTTACGATGAAATAGAAATGCAACTGAAAGGAAAGTGAAGAGGGTTTCTATAGTGCTAACAATCTTTAATAGCTAATGTGTAAATTGAATGATTCAATTTGTGAGGCAAAGATTGGTGTCTGACCCTCCTCCTGAACTTTAATTAAAAATATCAGTAGGAACACATGGGTACCCAGTACAGTCTGGCACTCGTGTTGGGTGCTGTGTTGTTGTTATAAGGAACCTGGTTTTATTCCCGTTTTACTTCCCAGCCCTAAGAGCATTGAGGATTGAATACTAATCTCAAACCTTGCATTTAAAGATTCATTCAAAAAGCCCCCTTTGCCAAACACACCGTTCCGCTTCTGCGAAGACAGATTATATATATATATATATATATATATATATATATATATATATATATATATATATATATATATATATCACATATATATATACACTCTCTGTATATATAAAAAAAAAACAAAGTACTTTTTGAAGAACATCATGTTTCACAGTATCTTAAGTCAATTTCGAAAAGACAATTTGTTCTTCCTTTTTTATGAAGGAGGATTCATAGCTATTATCATGCTGCCTAAAGGGCTAATCCCTAGTGGAGTGCTGCAAGCTTTAAATAAAATGTGCATTAACTAGATCTATTAGAGAGACGCTACAAGAGCAGAGGAGACTGCAGTGGCTGGTGGAAAATAAAACCTTTCCCTGTTCTTTCATTAGATTTATTGAGAATACAATCTGTATTGATCTGATAAACAGTTTGTTCCAGGCTACCCTTTCATTTAACACAGTTGCAGTGTTTATGTAGATGATGGGATTATTATTCTTGTTATACTAATCTTCGTGTAATTAATTAGGAGGCTGATTTAACCTAATAATAGCTGTGTTTTAATGTGTTGTATCATTGTTCAGACATAGCTAAAGCAAATGCATTGTAGCGTTCAAATAAAATGACCATTCAGTAATTGTCGCAAATATACACTAACAGGCTTGCCTGTGATCAAACCTTCCACTACTGCAAGATCAGAACACATTCCGCCTGACCAAATATGTCTAATCTGTGTTACTGTACTGTCTTACAAGTATATATTAATGCTGTACTTTCAACTGATCAAAATCAAAATTCATGCGTCCTCATTATTTGGCATATGCGTCATTCAAAAAGGTTCTTTTCTGGATATAGTAGCTAAAAGATGTTTTAATTGATTTACACATAATACATGACAACCTGTACAAGCACACAGAATGGGAACGGTTTTGTTGTGCCACTAATTCTTTAAGATTGAGTTCTGCCTCAGTGTCAGGGATTGGTGTAAAGTTGTATGGAGAGCACCTGACTATTGTTTAATCTGGGGGCTTCTGCTTTTCAGATCTTGGCAGTTTACAGACACAAACATGTGCATGGATGCTGTTACTAGTGCAGCCTTAGTTCTCTCCCACTTTAGTTTACAGGTCATTTATAATGCAGGTTGGACAATTATCAGCAGAGAGTAACGGTTTATTCCAAAAACATTTCAGCAACTCATTGCTGGTGTGAAGCTTCAGGACATGTTAAGTAACTTGATTGCTTCATATAGATTCCTGTTCTTACGTGTATGTTCTTTTAACAATTTTAATTTCTTTGTATTGTTGTAATTTACAAAGAACCAAATCCCACATGAGAAACACTCACAGAGGTTAGGCATATCAAAATGGAATAATATCAGTTTTATTCAGTACTAGAGACACACAACATCTAGCATGTTGGGCTCAGTAAATTACACTACAGCTTTCTGACATGCTGGAACATATGGATTTTGAATTTAGAATATGTCTCTCACAGTTAAACACATGTACAGGCTATAAAGTCTACTAATCAGGTTTGTTGCCTGTGGGCATTATACACAACTACCAAGACCACAAGGTAATGGTGTGTAATGACAGCAAGCGAGTCTCATTGCACATTCCACCCTGCTGTGATCTTAAATAGATCTGTTCAGAATGCTCTGCCGCTAAGAGTACAACCCTCTTGAATTGAAGGCCCATGCTTCAGAGACCAATGACACTCACTCCCCTGTGTCTCTCCCACTTCAAGCTTGCGCAAGACCTTGTTCCAACCTGTGTCCTTAATTAAGGAGTCAAGCTGCCCACATTTCAGTTCAAACCAGAATTCTAATTGGCGAAGTGAAGCTAGTTGTTCAGTTGGTGATACAGTGGCCCAATGCTTTGCACCATGCAGGTCTTATGAATTGGTTCATTTAACTTACACTGACTGAATCCACACTACAGTAGATACATGGTGGTGTGACCGTGAATGAAGCGAGTTATGTGGTATCAGAGATAAACAGGGATGTTAACAATTACCAACAAGCAATATTTATAGTTGGAAACAAGATTTCAAATATTGATTTTTCTTTTTTAATCAAAAAAAGAAAATATGTTTTATAACAGTCAGCTGAACGTGAACTGCAACAAATTTAAGGGAAAGTCTGCACGGCTTGAATATCTGATGGATTCATACCTTTGAGGAGGGATTTTGCTATGGAAGCAACATCAAAGAAGCAGGACAGGGAACCATATTGGAACCGGCAAGCTTAGGGCTTTAGAAGGCGCTAATGATTTAAAATTGCCTTTAATGGGAGCCATTAACCACAACCATCAAGTTACCAGAAGCTGTGATCTTTCATAGGTCATTTGATCCATAATGAATGGCAGTGTTTTGATGTTGGTGATTATGTCGGTTCAAGCTGCCTCCTTTGGCTTGTGTTTTATTTAGGAGTATATTTCCAGGCATCGATACTCTGCCAAAGTGAAATGAATTTTATAGAATCCAGATGTTATCTGATTAATTCTTACATAAATGTTAAAAGAAAATCTATTATGGGATATATGGAAACTCTCAACAGGAAACCCCCTAACCACGTAACCTACAAGAGCAAACTGCTCCTAACCACGACACCTACAAGAGGAAACTGCTCCTAACCACAACACCTACAAGAGGAAACTGCTCCTAACCATGACACCTACAAGAGGAAACTGCTCCTAACCATGACACCTACAAGAGGAAACTGCTCCTAACCATGACACCCACAAGAGGAAACTGCTACTAACCATGACACCTACAAGAGGAAACTGCTCCTAACCACGACACCTACAAGAGGAAACTGCTCCTAACCACAACACCTACAAGAGGAAACTGCTCCTAACCACGACACCTACAAGAGGAAACTGCTCCTAACCACGACACCTACAAGAGGAAACTGCTCCTAACCATGACACCTACAAGAGGAAACTGCTCCTAACCACAACACCTACGAGAGGAAACTGCTCCTAACCACAAGACCTACAAAAGGAAACTGCTACTAACCATGACACCTACAAGAGGAAACTGCTCCTAACCACGACACCTACAAGAGGAAACTGCTCCTAACCACAACACCTACAAGAGGAAACTGCTCCTAACCATGACACCTACAAGAGGAAACTGCTCCTAACCACGACACCTACAAGAGGAAACTGCTCCTAACCACGACACCTACAAGAGGAAACTGCTCCTAACCACTCCTAACCACAACACCTATAAGAGGAAACTGCTCCTAACCACAACACCTACAAGAGGAAACTGCTCCTAACCATGACACCTACAAGAGGAAACTGCTCCTAACCACAACACCTCGAGGAAACACCACTACACCTACAAGAGGAAACTGCTCCTAACCTCGACACCCACAAGAGTAAACTGTGACTGCTGATTCACATTGGTATTGTTCACTGTATAGGGAAGGCCAATGTGTAACACAAAGCATAGATTATGATCTACTTTCCCCTACAACTGCTGCAACAGCTTTTCAGCATTATGAAAGCATCCCTGATGTATAGTGTACACACACCCAGTTTACACATGTCCTTTTATATTGTTTTTCTTCATTAACAATAATAAAAACGATAGGCAGTGTTTTCATAAACCAGTAGTATTCACTCAATGAATATTTAATATGGGAAAGTAGTAAGTATTGACTTGGGCTATTGACAAAGGTCAGCTACCTGATGCAATGTAATAGAATGAAGAGAAGTGATCCATCAAATACAGTAAATGTGACATGCATTTAATGAACAGAGTGCAATTGGTGTTAAGAGCATGTGAACATTGTATTGATGAGAGCATGGAAAGTAACTGATGGGAGAACAAAAGTTCAGTATATTTTATCACCAAATTCTACTAATGGGACAACTTCAAGGGACAAGTCTAGCTTTCTTGAATCCTGTTGGGCTGCTCAGTTTAGTTCTGTCTAAAATGATCAAAATATCGGTTTGCAGAATACTTGGGCTTTGCCTTTAAGTTGCAAATACAAACCACTATTACACCATTCAACCCATTGGTGGCAATGTGTCCTATTCAGAGATTAATTTAAAATAACCACAATTACCACATGGCATTGTTTGTGTTTTTTTGTTTTTCAGACTGTATGTAATACTAGTGAAAGGCTGGTATGTATTGTGGTGTTAACTCTGTAATAATTCCAGTCTATATGTGTGCTGTGTGTGGTTGTGTATTGAAACACAAGCTTTCTAATGCTGTCTAGCTTTCTAGCTCTTTTGTTTTAGGACGGTCACAGCTCGCTCACATTTTCTTGCTCTGCTGGTGGGAGAGAGTTGGATATTTTATTTAATGAAACTTGTTGCCCTGTTTTGGCAGGAGCCGTCAACATCGTTTAGGTGGACAGTGTGCTTTGACTGTACTGGGTAAAGTTTAATAAAAGGAATTCCTATTCCAGGCGTTATGTGTTCAATTGGGGATATCACAAATTCTTACAAGGTTTATACAATAAAAGGGAATGGATTTGGAGAGGTGTAATTCTATTGTACAGAAGGGAGCCTGGAACACAATGAGACTCAACGGAATTACTGGCAGATGATGATATTGCATTCCACTTCTGTTCTCTGAATTCAATTAATTCGGCTTGCTGTGGAAGGAAATGTTTTTGAAATTCAGGGCTCACCCTCAGTTGTATACCTTATTGTTTGTGCTAACCCTGATGTCTGAGTGTATAAATCCCATGCACCCCAGTGCTGTAAGATGGGAGGGGATGTATTCAATAGATACTGTTTTCATAAACAACGCACCAAGCTTCACTGCCCCCCTCCCTTTAATGACTGATGAACAATGAACAACTTTTACTATTTAATAATGAAGGAGTCTCATTCTGATACCACCTGTGGAACTAGCTCTTGTATCTCGGCTTGTTTTTTCAGTAGGCGTGTAGGTGGTAATATTCTATAGGCAGTAATTTCATACCGTTACAATGAGAAGTGCTCAAATCTCATTGCAGTTTCAAAGACAAAGTTCAACTAGATCCTAATGAGACTGTTGTGGAATATTTCCAGAACACATCACTGTGCTTGAGGTTCATATCCTGTGCTTCCACAGTAGCTCTGCAGTGAGATGAGAAAGCTTTTAAACTTGACATGATCTTGAAATGAAATATTCGGCCACCGTTTAAATTGATAAAATACCTGTAGTTGTTTCTCAATCGAACCTGAATTCAGATAAATGAATGGTGTGAGCTAGGATTGCTGTACAGAATATTCCCAATAAGCTTCAAACCCATGAAGTAGACACAGGTTCTGCCTGCTGTATAACCCTGCGCCCTCATCAGGCATTGCTAGGGATACAGGACACAGCATGATGTCAGTAGCTCCTCAGCTTGGTGAAGTTTTAACTTCAGCAGGTTATTCAGGCTCCTTATAGCTTGCATGCTTTTCATGCCCCACTAAATATAGCTCTGTACTTCCTCATAATGCATTTATTGTATATATCAATACCTGTACTAAAAGGATGAAACTGCTTTAATACATCTGTTTGTTCACCTAGATATCCACTTTGATGTGTGCACTTCTCTTTCTGGAGACAGCTGATGTCTCTTTTCAACACCTAATTCTTTTTGTTCTTAAATGGTAAGACAGTGGGTAAATAAACAGAAAACCCATCCAGCAGTAATACATGGTAGTATACTCGTGTATTTCTTGTAAGATTGGTAGTATACTCGTGTATTTCTTGTAAGATTGTGTGAAAAGGATCTATCCTCGATGTGCATATCTTCAAGCAGCTCTCTTTGAAGTATCCTTGGAGCCCTGCTAATGCACTCAGATGCTTGTGTTTCCTTCCCCTTAGACCCTCTATCCTCATGTATTACAAGAGTACAAACTGGAATGAATAAATACGGGGGTAACACTTTACATGAAGTGTCTGGAATTACTGTGTGTGTACATAGTGAATGCATGTGTACTTACACAGAATTACAATGCTGTTATGCGTCGTTGCACAATGTACTTCATGTGTAAATCTTTGTGCATGATATATCTAAGTACACTGTTCTATCGGGTTAGGGTTATAGTATAAAAATAAATGGACACATTAAGCAATGACTATATAAATACACAGTAATTAGGGACACTTCATATAAACTGTTACCAAATAGGGTATGTTGATCCCACCATATTTAAACTTTCTTTATTATTGTATACTGTGTATTGCTAGAACATAGTCACTGCTCGCCATTGTTGTGCTCTGCTCATGGTCCCTGCAACCACTTTTTCAATGTACTGGTAGTGTTTCTGTAGTGGTGTGTAACAATGCTAACCCTGCTATTTCTATGAGAGTAAAGAGTTAACTGACTTTAACTGTACCTGCTCTTTGCAGTTCTTTTAACAGGATATCCCATCTAGGTCAAGATCAAAACTCAATTATGGAAGAAAGTCAGTGCAGAGCAAATTGATCTAAAGGTCTGAATGCACGTCAAGGACGACAGTCAGTGGAGCATGCAGTCAGAGAGATCCCGCTGCTATATTGAAGGGACTAGCTGAATTAATGAGTTCAAAGCATTCATATCAAAGGTCCATGAGACCCAGCATTCACCTGAGCCCTGTAGTAAACATTCCTACAAAAAATGCACTAATTCAGGGAAAAGGGTATAAATATTGGTCTCTCTGCCAACTGGCACTGATGGACATACATATGTTCACATGCTTAAAATATTTAGAATCAATATATGGAGCTTTGACAAATGGATTTTATTCAACATATTTAAAAAAACAAAACAAAACAAAAAAAAATAAAAAATAATTTGTTGCACAAGAAAATAGAAGAGTATTTAGTTTGACTGTGTACTTTAGAACTAGAAATAGATTGGTTACATAATTACTTTGGCTTCCTTTAAGTGTAACTTTGAAACACAAACATTGTAATACAATAAGTAGAAGGAGGAATAAAAAGTAATTGCACAGAAAAAATCAATCCCACGGTTATTAATTCAAGCATAATGCATTCTGTCTCCATCACATGAAACTCCATGTTCTACATCATTTTTAACAGAGGTTTGAAAGATTTAGGCAGCAGAGAAAGCTGTCCTGGTTGTAAATCTAATCATGCCCATATCTTAAATGAGTCAGAGATGGATTGGACCCAAACCCTGCCTTGACACTTCAGGAAGTGACACTTGTGTTTTAAGGTTTATTATCCTTTTAGATTTAATATGTTTTATGTTCTGTCTTATTATGAATTATTTTGTCCCAGGGAGGCTGCTTCTTAATTCCAGTCTGGATGATTCAAGTCCTGGGGCCCAAATCAATGAGTTAAACATGACTGGCACTGTGAGCCCAAGAGCATCAAGTTTCATAAATACAGAGACCCATTGCTACCCTGTTTATTACAAAGTGAACACAGGTTAAGTCAAACTTTCAGCATAGCATCTGTCAGTCAATGATGCTAAACTGAGAGGAATCCTAGCGAATGTTTGTCCTTCGTTACTTCAAACTGATCTTACTGCTTGTTGGTGTTTGATTGAAGAAAGTCGTTGCCTCCACATACTGTAAGCCCCATGCTTATGTTGTTTTGCGAAACAGAGGTCAAAGGCAGTCATTGCTGCAACATAAACTAGTTGTGACAGTGAGCCAATAGCTGAACAGGACAAGAAGGCACAGGTTCCAGTGATCTACACTATGAAATTAACCGTTTTAGTGTTGAGATTAGATTTTACTACAACTGGAGAGGTGTATTATAGAGTTAACCATATGTACGCCTGAGAATATGTTTATGTAATTAGTGGCAAAACGGGTTGTGGATTTGTTTACCCTCTGATCCAAAGGTGAATCATCTACAGTGAATTCATTGTTTTATAATGCTTTACCTGAGGGACTTGTATGATGAAGTAATATTTATTGTTTTGGTTAATGTTAAAAATAACCTGACCTTCCAAAATCAATAATGTATTTGAAATGAATAACCTTTCTAATCACGCAAATTTGTGCAAAGATCTTTTTGTAACACTGAGCTGAGCGTGTTGGATGCCTGACATTCTGTTATGTGCTTTACCATTATAAAAGTGTGTATGTGTGTGTGTGTGTGTGTGTGTGTGTGTGTGTCTCTGTGTGTGTGTGTGTGTTGATAGTTTACATACAGATAATAAACAATTGCCTTCCTCTAACTTCCTGACTGCCAGCGATGGAGGAGTATTGTCATGCTGTTCATTGAATACATAGATTGAAATTGACACAGATGCTGTATATCACATTGGAGCTAAAGAGCACTGGCTGACATTTCTAGTGATGAAAGATTCTGAGCTTCTAAAGGGTTAGGTAGGAATCTGTGGGTCCCCCTGCTGGTGGGGGAGGAGGTGGTTCAGAGCCGCTGCAGACTCCCCACTCAACCTTGCACTGGTGAAAGTTTTGTATGACGGATGTCTTAGCTGAATTGATGCAGCAGTATTAAGCTTTTGATATTGCTCCCTGTTAAAACTTGATAGATATAACTCACCATTGCACTGCTGTTTATATTATTCAGTACTGTTTGGATCCAAGAACAAAGCACACCACATAACATTCGACCTCCAGTCTTCTCAAACCACAGGAGGTTTACACAACACTGTCTGGAAAGACATACTTGGAACAAACTTCTAGAAATGCATACAGTAAAGCATTTGAAGCATTGTTCAATATTTAATGACATGTGTGCTGCTGTAATGATTTTATGCTGCTTAAGAACTGACAAATTCTAAGAGAATTGTACACAGATATCACCTGTTCATATGCCAATATTGTTTTTTTTTTTTTTATTTAAATGCCAAAATGTTAATCCAGATATATCACCAAAATGACCTAATCATATTTCATTTCTAAAAGTCTGTTCAAAGTGGAAGAGGATTTGCTGATGGGACAGAAATGAAGATGAATGTCACAGTTCAAGAAAAGGCCTGTCAGAATGATCTAGGGCTGTTCCATTAATGGCTGAGGCAGTGGTGGACATTTAGAATGCTGCCAGAGCTTCTGTATTCTGGTCTTTAAACTAGTCATGTTGTTATCATAAATAAGTATTACCCTTTAAAAGTATCGATTTTACAAAATCAGATATTCTCCTTTTTGCTACCATATGTTTAATATCAGAGGAAATATCTGTTTTAAATTCATTAGATTTGATTAGAACAGGTCAAAAGTACTAATCAAGTTGTAGTGAATGGGAAGCTGTGTGCTTCTGGTTTAATATTGGAGGTCAGGGTTACCTAAGCTAATTTTGATGTGCATTATTATAAGAGATTGGATTTCAGACTTGATTTATGTTTGTCGTGCAGATAAAGTTCTGTCCTACTAATTTGAAAAATGTTACATTTATACTGGGTACATTCTGCTTTATATACTCCGCTCCAATTTGCTGGAATATAAACTTGTGTGATATGTAAAATCAGGTATGGGCCATCTTGAGGTATTACATAATAATATATAGGTTGGACCTGGGTCTTCTGGATGGGCAGAGTGATAGAGCAGTTTATCACTTGGGTGCTGTCCATGGTGCTGAAACTGTGAGGCAGGCTGCTCAATGAGATTCATGTAATTGAAGCTGGTCAGAAGAGCCTCCCTGGGTATTTGATTGAGAATGTCAGTGCTTAGGAGAAATGAGATTCACTTACTGAGCTCAGTCTTATCTATATATTGTTTTGTCTGCAATCATGCACCCATAGCCATGTGGTAACCTGGATCCATTACAAATGGCCTTTGAAATATTCTGACTCCGTGCAGCCTGGATCTCAAACAAAAGGATACAAGGATAATGGTAAGATTGATTTTCGGGAGGTCACTTAGGAAAATTGTGTCATATAATTAAACAAAAAGACGAAGAATTGGCTTAAGATGAAGGTATTAGTAAAAACAACACAAAACAAGTTATTTAAAATAGACTTGTGATTTAACTTGGTAAGAAAATGATCCTTTCCAATTAAAGTAATTATAATGACTTTCACTCACTGGCAGATAAGCTGATGATTCTGTGCATGAGACAGGGTTTGGGGAAAAAATCAATTTATTTTGCTTTAATTACCCAACCGCTGGGTGCAATTCAGAACAATTATAATGACAAGAAAATGAGTCATAATGAATACAGTGCTGCTTGCACTGCTAGAATGATAAGTCAACATGAATACAGTCCTGTTTGCACTGCTAGTATGATGAGTCAACATGAATACAGTGGTATTTGCACTGCTAGAATGATGAATCATAATGAATACAGTGCTGTTTACTCTGCTAGAATGATGAATCATAATGAATACAGTGCTGTTTACTCTGCTAGAATGATGAATCATAATGAATACAGTGCTGTTTGCACTGCTAGAATGTATTGCTGGCCCTATCACACCATGTGTGTATGGAGTGCAGCCAGTGCCATGTCTAGACACCACAATAGGGGGGTTATGCAGAGACGCACATACCACAGCCATAGTGTATGAGCAGTGAATGAACAGAGTTAAACGTTCTCTAAGTCAATACCCACCTGCTGAACTGAACTTTTTAAAGCTGGTATCAGTCTCTGTACCTGGAGCTGCCAGCTTTCCATTCCCAGAACCACAGACAGCTCCAGCTCCAGGGAAAGTTTACCGATCCCAACAAACAAGAACAGAGACTGCACTATCATGGCATCTCTGAATGCGATTTGCAGTTCTCTCCAGTTCTAGTGCAGATTTCCTACCGTAGTGATGCTATTGCATTTAATTCACATTGCATTTACAGCAACACATTCATCTCAATTCCATCACCCAGTTTGTTTCTGAGAATTTTTTTATGTTAAACTTTGCTTTTATTTTACAATTGCTTATGTGTTATGGTACGGCTTCATGACTATATTTCAGTACACTTTTCATACTGCTACAGTATATATAATAGCAGCCTAATGGAGTGCTATTGTGACAGTGCCATGCTTGTTTCTCATCAGCTACCTGGATAAATAACACAGAAGTGGAATGTAATCATTATGTCTTGAAGCTTACTTATAAAGATATCCGTGGAAACCAAGCGTGTGTGCATTTACTGTCCTCTATGGGATTGTTTCATAGATAACATACAACATGCTTGGGAAGACGCATTTAATACAAAGCAGCATATGGAATATATATATATATATATATATAATATATTTATATATATATATATATATATATATGTATTATATGATATATAATATATACACACTCTACCGCGACACACACACACAGCATTAATTACATATTACAGTAAACTAAACGTGTGCGTGTGTGTGTGTGTGCTGTGTACATTCATTGATTTGCCATTTTCTATGGAAGCGTTTTGATTCTTTCACTTTTGCCAGCAAAGTCTCACACAGCAGTGGCGATCTACTGCCCTCGTTCTGCTGTTGACTTCAGTGGGATATCAGCCAAGGCTTTTAGAGCAGAAGAGGCTTGCTAAGGATTACAGGTTAATGAAATAGCAAATAAAGAAATAAAAGCAGTCAAAGTAAAACTTCCATTTTCCAATTACTGATCTTGGTCACCTAGAAAATATTCTACGAGCAGAGGACGGCAGAATGAGAGCCATTGTGTAATTGCTTCTTGGCTGTTTATGAGTTGCTCTGTGATGCATACACACAATACAAACTGTAGTTGAAGTGTGGGGTGAAAGAATATTGCCCCAGAGTTTAGAATGGTGGCAGCAGCTCTGGGGTTCTCATTATTCTCCTCCCCAGATAATTCCATGAGAACACAGGTGCTTCATTCAGTATAAGAGAGAATTCAATATAAGAGAGAATTCAACTCCCCGTGACCATCATAACTTCATTCTTCTTGATGGTTTTTGACACAACCACAAATGAGCCATTTTCAGAAGCTCTTTCATACTACTGTATTTGAACTTGCTGTGACTCTGATAGCAAGATACCGCACCATGCTCTCTCTCTTCCTGTCCTGGTCTGGTTCCAGTGTGCTCCCCCGTGGTCTCTCTCTTCCTGTCCTGGTCTGGTTCCAGTGTGCTCCCCTCGTGCTGGTGTGATGTTCCTTATATGGAACACTTTCATAAATCAGTGGTGGCTTACCTTGGCTGTCAATGTATATTTCATTTGTGGAAATGGTGTTAATGCAGTGGATTAGCATGCTGCATCAAACTTGCGCTCTGTAAATCTCTGGAGAGATATCAATCTGCAATGTCAACAAGCAGTGCTGACCAGCTTCATCCACTCCCCCTACAGCTTTCCAATTGGGACTGTCAATGGAAAACCTGTTTGAAGCTAAATGAAAAATCTCTGGGGAAGGGTTCAGGTGCCTCCTTCGGGCTTTCTATCAATGGAATGCTTGTTTTAATAAAAAATAAAAAGAACAATTATGAATCCAGTAGGCAGAGGTTTCTATATAATATGGTTTCAATTGAAGCAAAGGATTCTAAATGGAACTTTGACCTAAAGAAAACAAATAGTTCTATAGATGTATAATGTTTAGATGTAGATCATTAACGTGAAATCCCTATCTTATTATATCTATAGACTCAGTGAGGGTATGCTTTGTCAAGGGCAGCTGTCTTGAAGAAAGAGGCAACCCAAATGCAATGATTTCTATATTTCCTCACCTCTGAAGTAGTGACCCTTTTAAAGTCGCTTGAGTTCACCACACATTAGGCAGCACAGCTAATCTCAAAGTGTTTTACAGCAGAGCCACTACAACAGTAGTAAGCTGCAGGTTTCCCTGAGCCGGGAGCATTGCTACAGAAAGGAATGCTGCTCTATTAATGTTTAAACATGACAGAGCTGCACAGAAAGGAAAGATATGGGTTTTGCAGGAGCCTCTAATCCAATGTGTCACCAAGCCCTGGAGAGACACAGAAAAACAAAACTGCCTTCAGCATTTTCATTCAATAAACAGCACCAGGGGCACTTGTACAACATATTTAAAATACCCGAGATTCAGCAGGACATCAATCATTCAAATTGAGGGTAAGCGAGGTGTCCTCTTGGCTGTGCAAAACTTTTTAAACTTTATTTTCTTTCTCAGTTTCTTGTAATATTGTTGAAGGACTATATTAGTCTTTGCCAAAGGCCAGCAACCAATAAAACTGTGAGTGGTTTGAGCAACACAAAATACATTCCATTTCAATAAAATCCTGAAACAAGCCATCAATTCTAGCGCCCACATTCCGAGACAAGAATGTTTAACCACACGTGAGACCAGCTTCTTCAAGCTAGCTAAGAGCCATTGAGATTCCTTAGTCTGTGGGCTGCTCCGCTGTGCTAGGGGGGCAGCTTGTTGAGGAGCTGTGTTTAAACTCATGATGAGAAGGTGACAGGCTTCCCAATCTCTGTGGCACTATTCAGGAGGGGTCATCCTCTCTGTTATTGGTGCTGAAACTGGCTGATAATTATATTCTACTTGATAAACATATCATGCAAAATAAATATACAAATATTCTGCAGACAGCTTGCCTCCCTTGGGGATTAAATGCCATCGAGTCTTGCAAAGAAATACTATAGTGCATTTTAACAGAATGAACACAGGTCCCCAAGTCAAGGGGAAAATAAAATAAAATGAGACTAGGATGCAAATTGCCTGTTCAGCAAGGCTCCAGGAACTCATTTAATTGTAAAACACTCTTTACAGCGTGGCTGTGGTGTACCTGTGAAGTTAGAGAGGAGGATCTTGGAACTGGGGTCCTGTTGATGATAACATACCTATACCTATTGTAGCTCACAAGAAGTGCAAACCTATCATAGGAATACAAGTAAAATCAAGTGGGGGTGTGCACAAACCCAAAACCCTGAGCCGTACCGAATATTCAGGAGGGTGAAGACAGGATGGAATGCATTTAACTATTCATTGAGGATTTTTTTCAGTATCCGGGAGAGACAAGGGATTTCCAGAGAAGACATGGACCCCTAACCCAAGCACAACAAAATCCTTACAACTAACCTCTTTGTAATGAGTTTGCAGTGATATGTACTGTATTTGAATGTACTCCAGCTGACAATTAAAATCCCACTGTAGAGTTCTACTCAAAGCCACCAGGATTTCTAGAGGGGGTCACGCTTAAGGAGTAAGTAGCGGGGTTCTGAAAAATATAACATTATATGTTCCCACGTGTGACTACAGCTGTTTAAATAATGTACATGCAATTTTTCTTTTCATTGTTAACATCCTGACAGCTTTTTACACTTACAACTTTAAATTCTGTTTCAAAGTGCTATTCTAAATGGCTGTTCTAGTTCACTGTAGTTTGAGAGCTGTCCTCTAAATCACTGCAGGAACAGCAACACAAGTACTCTGACTTTTCTGTTCCTTACTACATCAGGGATCGTTATTGTTGTGTTACCTGTTTGACGATGTGGGCAATAATCCTCACAATATCAGTGCACTGGAGCTGCCAATTTGAAACGGACATTAAAGTTATAAGGGTAAAAAGTTGTCAGGATGTAACAATGATAATAAAATGTACAGTTGTAGCAACACGTTGGGACGTGGAACGCCTTATTTTTCGGAACCCAGCTACTTACTCTTTAACACACCGACACTGTGAAGCTGAAGCACTTGACCACACGGTTGTGTATCAAACAGTTAGACGCCACTGATCTATTAGCCCCAGGAGGGAACACAAGGAATACATCATTAGTGCGGAGTACAGTTTTATGGGGACTGGGAGGAAATAAAGCAGTTCAAATCATAATAAACCAAGAATAATTCTGAATTAGCATTCAGAGAAAGAAAGCCAATACTTTCCAAAAGTCACGCCCAGACAAATGAGCAATAAGTATTGAGCTGACACAAGGCATCCCGGAAGGTTACAGGCCAAATTGTTGTCTCTCTGGTTGACCCACACAGGAGGCAGAACCATTGTCCAAAGGGACCTCATATCTCATGATTGGTATTCTGCTACGAGTGCCTGTAAAGCATTGCAATTACCTCCCAGATGTAAATAAATAATGCCTTGGTGTCAGAGACTGGCAATATCAATTTTTAAACAGAGGCAGTACCGGCAGTACTGGTAGTGGCTCAGAGGGGGGGGGGGGGCTTGATTTGTGGCTGTGATTTAGAGCTCTTAATGGGGACAGACAGGAATAGCAGTCCCCTACTAATCTTTGTTACATTATGTCACATTCATTCAGTTTTTATAAAAATGTATCCACTGCCGAATGCAAATAAATGAACTCCAGTGTTTGGCTGTAAGAGTAAATTATATTTGCTACCCTGTAAATGGCAAATGAAAATACATGTTATTTTTCAGTGGCATGCAGAGGCGCATGCTCGTTATTCGCTATCAAACCAGTGCCCCTGGTTTAAAGAGAGCGAAACAAAGGCCCCCAGGTGCTTCTGGGTATTGTACTATTTTTTTATGTCAAGGCAGTGAATGATGCTTGGACTAGGGGCTGCTAGTTAGAGGGTCTTTGCAAAGCTAGTGGAAAACAAAGTGAGCCAATAAGTATAAATCTCTTAACTTTTCTGCTGCTCAAACAAGCCATCCTGATTTCAAAGCACGTGGAGGTAAAGTGGGGCTGGAGTTGGAAGTAAATGGCTGAAATATTTTCCTATTTACCAAATTTGTCAGAAACAGCAGGTAGTTTAACAGGCTGTCATTTTGTATGTTTGTTTTATTGTTGGAATTGACCAGATTTCAAATTGCTGTATAAAACTAGCCACCTGTCTTGTCTCGGATGACAACGATTGATAGCACAAAGAAAAATAAAATGATGAAATAAAAGCTATTTGTCAGTTATCTGTGAGCATGTAGCAGTGTGTCAGGGAGAGAAGCGCTCGAGAGAAAGCCTGTCATTCCTGTGAGGGTCTGCTGCCTCCAGAACTTATAGAGATGCTAATTTAATTTCATGTTTCATTGGCTCCTGGAGCTTCAAGCTGAAACTTGTAGTGACTTTCAACTTTAAACACTTGGACATCATTCCTAGCCTTTGTGTGTAGGCTTGCTGCACAGTGTTGCACTTTGGCAATCCCATTCCACACACAAGATCAAGAGTCTAGGTTGCAAGACCCCAAGTCTGAGCTTAGTCAAGTAAAAGAAGTATCGCCATTCTATATTTGAAATGAATGCCTAATTAAAATTCATGCAAATACACCAGGATTGCACACTGCTTCGTGTTGCTGGCACATTTCATATTTCCATATTGAAAAGGCTTTTCTAAGCTATGCTGTTCTGAAACAACAATGAGGCAATATGTATAAAATATAATTTCAAAGTAGTGAGCTGCTGGAGAGGAGAGCAGCACTCCCAGCAGTGCTGACCCATTCAGCCTCAAAGACTTGACAGCCTGCACCCACAGCTCTGGTGTTGAAGAGAAGATGGTTACCCATAGGAATATGCATCTACAGATACATGATGCATGTTAATCGAGAGAGAGAGAGTCGTTGTCAGGTGTGAATGGGTTGTAAATAAATTCAGGGTTTTAAAGGTTAAGGTTTTTTAAGCAAACAATAAAACCCTCTGTTTGTTGTTGCCGTCAGGAGCCCAGAAGCAAAGCCAATAACAACTAACAAAAAACTGCCTACAAGGAAAATTCTGTTGTCATCCTTCATTTTGACAGGCATTTGAGAAAAGATTTAAATAAAAAAAAAAAAAACCTGAATAAAGGCATATTGTAAGAATATGTCAGTAGGATTGTGAGGTTTTTAAAACTGTTTCTGTTTTAAGGAACTAGTGGCACAAACAAGGCTTTGGTGTTATTGTATAGCAGAGTGCAATATATCTCTTTTGACAGAATATTTCTGATGCCGCTAGAATAATAGGTGAAGGTTAAATAGAAAAGGGGAAAAAAGAACGAGGAACGAAGCCTGTTACAGTCCATGACAAGGTAAGCGACACTTGCTTCGTAGAAATGTCATGTTACCCCCCCCCCCCTGCCCTGTATGGAGAAAATGTATTGCTGTAATCTATCCAGTAATGAAATTCCCTACAGAGTCCCATTAGGACTGGGGGAAGGGGTGGAGCTTTTTAAACAATTGATGAGTTCCACTTGGTTCCGTGCTGCTGTTTCTCATTCTCATCTCACAGACTGATGCTTGCCTTGATCGAGTGCAAGGTCCCATGCAGGTTTTACACCCACCTCTCTTCCAGGTGTCCCAGGGTCGGAGCTTGTGTGGGAACAAGCTGCAGGCTGCTGGTGGTGACAGAGGCAACCCAGGGCTGCAGTAATGCACTCTGTATTCATACCTGAAGCTTTGCAGTTTGGAGATCTCAGACACACAGAGAAGCCAGGAGCCATTCTCTCATTCTGGAGCAATTTTCCATTACTCACAATCTGTAACAGCACATGCTAATGGCAATAAACTATTTTTGTGCTGTAATTAATACACTGGGGGGTACAATTATGAGCTGAACAATTACCTAAGCAGTTAATATTGGTTTTAACTACTTTTATATATAATATATTTTATATATAAATGAATAAGATGAATGCAAACTTAAATACAAACTTTGAACAGGCTGTGATGCTTGCCATTATTATCAAGCTATTAGTTTTAGTTTCTTTTAACCAACAGGAATTTAACCTGCAGTTCTATAAATGCTTATCATTTTGGATAATGAGGTGCTTTGCTGGCATTGTAATCATCTGTAAGGAAGATATAATGGAAGGATGGAGAGATGAAGGATGGAAATAAGCAGAGTTGTGTAATTATGTGCATTTACTCAAATTGTACTCACTGCTTGGATTGGAGGCAGTCAGGAAGAACAGGTCAAGCCTGCTTGTTCCTGAAGTTTCAGAAGAGAAGTGTGGCTCGGAACTCTGCAGTGTGCCCCTGAGCAAATCACATTCTAATCATTTAAAGCAAGTTACACACGGAAGCCCTTCACAACTCTAAGATATGCACACAACAGCAATTAGGCCAATTCCACAGAAGTGTGTCTCTGCATTTCCTGTAGCATCAAACAAAGATGGGGCTTGTTTAACCATTAGGCTTCCTGTTAGTGAGGCATTGAAGATCATCAAGCTGTTTATTTAGATTGTTTTAGTTTGTTCATGGCATTAGTATTGTTAGCAGTGTTTTGCATTCTTGTCTCAATGTGAATGGCACACTGGTGTAATTGAAAGTGGGGTTTCAGCTCCCCAGTGAATGTATTCACTAACATGCCTTTCCTGAGAATAATGAACAATATGAATGAAACACTGTCTGATCAGTGGATGCTGGTGCGGATGGGAATTATTGTGATGTAATGTGATGTATTTCTTCTTTAACAGTGCATATTATAATATGAAACTATGCCGATAAGGCATTCATTAGGGTCTGCTGTTCAATTTGCCCTAGTGGGCTTTCCTGAAAGCTGCTCACAATGCTTTTGTTGTAGTGAAGGTTTGTGAGGGATGAGGGGCCTTGTGTTCTTTAAATAGGAATGTGATATTTCAAACGTTGGAGATGAGACTATAAATATAAATATGGAAATGCTTCATTAGTTTGCAGATCTGCTATTTTGAGTGGAAGTAAATTTCCTATGCTGCTTTCCTATATTATCTATATGCAGAGACAGTTGGCACTGTCTCTGCAGAGGAATGTTGCACCAGGGCTTTAGGCACCATGCAGACTGATGGTAGTTTGCATTTGTGTAACTGTGTCTTATGAGTACCGTTTTATATGAGAAGACCATCTCATAGCACAGTATATGGAACAATGTGGAACAAATGTATTGTTTTAATGGGAGAACTTTATTAAGCCAATCATGTCCATGTGCTATTGACAGTTTCTCTGTTATTACAATGCAGTTCTGTGATTATGCATGTCTCATAATCTAGTGCAACCACTTTAATATATCCTGTTGTGTGTATGTTTCTGGCATGGCTGTCCTGGTTTTTCGTAACATGTATGGAAAACTACAAAGCGGCATGCAATCTAATATGTTAATGTGACATTATTCAACAAGTTTCATTTGACTTTATAAAGCAAAATGAGTTTGTCCTGCAGGGTGATGCAAAACATTTGGCCATAGCTGTACAATATTTATAAATCTGACATCTATTATTAACTTTCTCTAGATTAATCTGTCGTTAGTTATTCCTGTGATTGAATTTGTTACATAAAAATCTGTTACAAGTAAAATAAATTTCATGTAATGCAGCCTGTTTTAACTGCTACTAGAATAAACTGTATTAGCAAACCCTGACCCCTTTGATAAAAACTTGATTCTGTATCACTCAAAAGAAAATCACAAATCCATGAATGAAGAATGGGTTATTTAGCATTTCGAAACCAGCTCAAATCTTGTTAAAGCATCGTCAAGCATTGCTTAAATCATGCTTATAAAATGGGATTCTATAGAGTCTTTGCGGGACTTGCTTTGGAATCTGACCCCCCCCCCCAAAGTGATGTGGCACAGAACCAGTTGCACAAGTATATATAACTGTTTATATGTACTGGCAAAGTAAAGTCCCATACAACTGGAACACAGAGCTTTGTGTACCTCCAATAGACCAGACAGAAAGTAAGTCCAAGCTTTCTACGTAGAGGAGGCAGTATGAACACATCTGTGTGCTTACTAAACACTGTGTGCACCCGAGTCAAAGCTTTCCATTCATAGAGGAGACAGTATGAACACATCTGTTTGCTTTTTAAACACTGTGTGCACCCGAGTCAAAGCTTTCCATTCATAGAGGAGACAGTATGAACACATCTGTGTGCTTACTAAACACTGGGTGCACCCGAGTCAAAGCTTTCCATTCATAGAGGAGACAGTATGAACACATCTGTTTGCTTTTTAAACACTGTGTGCACCCGAGTCAAAGCTTTCCATTCATAGAGGAGACAGTATGAACACATCTGTGTGCTTACTAAACACTGGGTGCACCCGAGTCAAAGCTTTCCATTCATAGAGGAGACAGTATGAACACATCTGTTTGCTTTTTAAACACTGGGTGCACCCGAGTCAAAGCTTTCCATTCATAGAGGAGACAGTATGAACACATCTGTTTGCTTTTTAAACACTGTGTGCGTTGGCGTCCTGGCGTATTGATGTTTTCCAGGTTTCTCTTCTTTTGAAGACATTATGGTAAATGGATATTATTCTACAATCATCTTGATGTCAGTTTTTTGAAAAACTGTCACCATCATGTCTTAATGAAAAAAAGCAATTTAACTGGTGGCATTTTAAAAGGCAGGCAATACGTTTGGGTGCGCTGCACAGGTGGAATTTGAGTTAAGATCGTGTGAAGGGATCTTGCAAGCTCCTTAATCAATTTGTAGATTAAGATGAGGGTTGGTTTTCCAGACTTTTTCACTTGGAATCATTTAAAGCCCAATTAACCTGCCTTCAACCTGTAGATTCACACTCTATGCTCCTTGTGCTTGTTGTAGATTAAGATGAGGGTGTGAAGGGATGACATGTCTCTCAGTAGCTCCCCGTGCTATTTGTAGATTAAGATGAGGGTGTGAAGGGATGGCGTGTCTCTCAGTAGCTCCCCGTGCTATTTGTAGATTAAGATGAGGGTGTGAAGGGATGGCGTGTCTCTCAGCAGCTCCCCGTGCTATTTGTAGATTAAGATGAGGGTGTGAAGGGATGGCGTGTCTCTCAGCAGCTCCCCGTGCTATTTGTAGATTAAGATGAGGGTGTGAAGGGATGGCGTGTCTCTCAGCAGCTCCCCGTGCTATTTGTAGATTAAGATGAGGGTGTGAAGGGATGGCGTGTCTCTCAGCAGCTCCCTGTGCTATTTGTAGATTAAGATGAGGGTGTGAAGGGATGGCGTGTCTCTCAGCAGCTCCCCGTGCTAGTTGTAGATTAAGATGAGGGTGTGAAGGGATGGCGGGTCTCTCAGCAGCTCCCTGTGCTATTTGTAGATTAAGATGAGGGTGTGAAGGGATGGAGTGTCTCTCAGCAGCTCCCCGTGCTATTTGTAGATTAAGATGAGGGTGTGAAGGGATGGCGTGTCTCTCAGCAGCTCCCCGTGCTATTTGTAGATTAAGATGAGGGTGTGAAGGGATGGCGTGTCTCTCAGCAGCTCCCCGTGCTATTTGTAGATTAAGATGAGGGTGTGAAGGGATGGCGTGTCTCTCAGCAGCTCCCTGTGCTATTTGTAGATTAAGATGAGGGTGTGAAGGGATGGCGTGTCTCTCAGCAGCTCCCCGTGCTTGTTGTAGATTAAGATGAGGGTGTGAAGGGATGGCGTGTCTCTCAGCAGCTCCCTGTGCTATTTGTAGATTAAGATGAGGGTGTGAAGGGATGGCGTGTCTCTCAGCAGCTCCCTGTGCTATTTGTAGATTAAGATGAGGGTGTGAAGGGATGGCGTGTCTCTCAGCAGCTCCCTGTGCTATTTGTAGATTAAGATGAGGGTGTGAAGGGATGGCGTGTCTCTCAGCAGCTCCCCGTGCTATTTGTAGATTAAGATGAGGGTGTGAAGGGATGGCGTGTCTCTCAGCAGCTCCCCGTGCTATTTGTAGATTAAGATGAGGGTGTGAAGGGATGGCGTGTCTCTCAGCAGCTCCCCGTGCTATTTGTAGATTAAGATGAGGGTGTGAAGGGATGGCGTGTCTCTCAGCAGCTCCCTGTGCTATTTGTAGATTAAGATGAGGGTGTGAAGGGATGGCGTGTCTCTCAGCAGCTCCCTGTGCTTGTTGTAGATTAAGATGAGGGTGTGAAGGGATGGCGTGTCTCTCAGCAGCTCCCCGTGCTATTTGTAGATTAAGATGAGGGTGTGAAGGGATGGCGTGTCTCTCAGCAGCTCCCCGTGCTATTTGTAGATTAAGATGAGGGTGTGAAGGGATGGCGTGTCTCTCAGCAGCTCCCCGTGCTTGTTGTAGATTAAGATGAGGGTGTGAAGGGATGGCGTGACTCTCAGCAGCTCCCTGTGCTTGTTGTAGATTAAGATGAGGGTGTGAAGGGATGGCGTGTCTCTCAGCAGCTCCCCGTGCTATTTGTAGATTAAGATGAGGGTGTGAAGGGATGGCGTGTCTCTCAGCAGCTCCCCGTGCTATTTGTAGATTAAGATGAGGGTGTGAAGGGATGGCGTGTCTCTCAGCAGCTCCCTGTGCTATTTGTAGATTAAGATGAGGGTGTGAAGGGATGGCGTGTCTCTCAGCAGCTCCCCGTGCTTGTTGTAGATTAAGATGAGGGTGTGAAGGGATGGCGTGTCTCTCAGCAGCTCCCCGTGCTTGTTGTAGATTAAGATGAGGGTGTGAAGGGATGATGTGACTCTCAGCAGCTCCCTGTGTTTATTGTAGATTAAGATGAGGGTGTGAAGGGATGGCGTGTCTCTCAGTAGCTCCCTGTGCTTGTTGTAGATTAAGATGAGGGTGTGAAGGGATGGCGTGACTCTCAGCAGCTCCCTGTGCTTGTTGTAGATTAAGATGAGGGTGTGAAGGGATGGCGTGACTCTCAGCAACTCCCTGTGCTTGTTGTAGATTAAGATAAACTCCTGGTGATCAACCTGCTGGTAAGAGGCTATCGTCCACTGTGATGTCAATCAGCCTGCCTGCATAGATTAAATCAGATTCAATGTTAATTAGAGAAAATCCTGGTGCAGTTGATAGCAGAATTCTGATATGGAACATCTGAGCAACCAAATCAATACCAGACTGATCCGTGTTAAAGGATAATCCACATTTTCAAAGAGGAGAAGAGGGGATATTGGAAA
Source organism: Polyodon spathula (assembly GCF_017654505.1). Classification (NCBI taxonomy): domain Eukaryota; kingdom Metazoa; phylum Chordata; class Actinopteri; order Acipenseriformes; family Polyodontidae; genus Polyodon; species Polyodon spathula. Next base: position 17,467,532 of record NC_054557.1, on the reverse strand, counting down.
AGGTGAACTGCACTAACAGCTAAATAACTCTGGAAATGCACAGAAATATATACATTTATTAACTCAAACATGTCCATATAGCACACAGTGCTGAACATGGAAACAGTTTATTTGACAGGGATTTAAACCAAAGTGGTATTTGCATTTTTGTCATTAAGTTTTGCATGGGCTTCAATTGCTTGGATGACTTGCAACATCTTGTAGACTCAAAAGATTTGTCCAAGATGGACTGGAACTTTCTATAGCTATGCAGTTGCTGCAGGCGATGACAGAATGATAATAGACAGGTGGCTTTTCCCCTGTCTCTCTTTAACGTATTTCTCATATTTAAATAGCTCAAATCTGTGTGATTCCTCGGTTTGAAAAGCCTTTCTTTTCTCTCTCTCTCAGACACACACTGAAACACACACATACACACACAGGACCTGCGCTTGGCCATAGAGCTGGAGCAGATGAGCCTCCTTTCTGCCTCATTGTGTTGTTGCAGAGAAGGCTATTATGTGTGAATAGGGATTATCATTGGTGAGAAATTAATTTATTTCTAAACACTTTATTGAGATCGTATCTGCGTGAGAGACATCCCTGCATGTGAACCTTCTCTGTATCTCCTTTACAATGACATTGGACTCCAGCTCACCTACCAAACTACTCTTATCACAGAAATGGAATGATTTGCAGAAACCTCAGCTAGTTCTTGTTTAAATGCATCTTCTGCATTTTAATAAAGGGAAATGTTGGTGCATATTGTATATGGTTCATTTTCACTGCCCTGTTTATGTTTTTTTTTTTGTTCTTCTTTTTACTAAATACAATGTTCGGTCCACTCCCATTAAAGAGGTAGATTGGACCCCCTTCTAACACCCCCCTTCTGGGGCTAAATGCTTTCTATGGCCTCCCTTTAGAGGAGATGATTCAGTGAGCCGTAGATTTATACTATGGATGAACAGGTATGGTAATGGAGTCTAATTCAAGCACCACTTTTAAGTAGCATTATAATTGAACTTGTTTTTTTGTTTTTGTTTTTATTTAAACAAACATGTTGCATTGATTGAAATTACTGATTTGTTTACATGCCTCTGCTTCTTTGTTTAATTGCAGTATTCAGCAATGCATGGGCTGGCCCCAGCTGCACCAGAGAATACAGTTCATTGGTACCCTTTTAAAATGTGCACTGATTTCAACAGACTGTTGATGAGATGTATTTGTGACATTTAAAACTCTCATTGACAGCTTGAGAACATACAGGAAGCCATGGCAAAGAAGAATAGAATATGCCAGAACAATGAACAGCGATTGAGTGGTTTAAATTGCTCCAGCTCATGTGTTGCTTATTCTGCATGACTCAGAACTAAATTACAGAAAAAACTCATTTTAGATTGTAGATCCGAGCTGACTTTGTTGACAGTTATAGTCTGAGAAAATGATAGTTTGCTGTTTTAAAACGACAGTTCCTGCAATCTTTTTCACTCAGTTCTATAAGACAAGATGTATTTAGTATATTCTAGCTTCAGAAACAAGCTCCTTGAAACCGGCTTGCAGGTTGCTTTTGCACAGATCGGATATTTAGTCGTGCACCAGCAGTACAGATCTCATCAGGGCTGCGCCCCTCCACTCCAGGGATACATTGCAGCCAGCAGTACAGCTCTCATCAGGGCTGCGCCCCTCCACTCCAGGGATACATTGCAGCCAGCAGTACAGCTCTCATCAGGGCTGCGCCCCTCCACTCCATGGATACATTGCAGCCAGCAGTACAGCTCTCATCAGGGCTGCGCCCCTCCACTCCAGGGATACATTGCAGCCAGCAGTACAGCTCTCATCAGGGCTGCGCCCCTCCACTCCAGGGATACATTGCAGCCAGCAGTACAGCTCTCATCAGGGCTGCACCCCTCCACTCCAGGGATACATTGCAGCCAGCAGTACAGCTCTCATCAGGGCTGCGCCCCTCCACTCCAGGGATACATTGCAGCCAGCAGTACAGCTCTCATCAGGGCTGCGCCCCTCCACTCCAGGGATACATTGCAGCCAGCAGTACAGCTCTCATCAGGGCTGCACCCCTCCACTCCAGGGATACTCAGCTCTCATCAGGGCTGCACCCCTCCACTCCAGGGATACATTGCAGCCAGCAGTACAGCTCTCATCAGGGCTGCGCCCCTCCACTCCATGGATACATTGCAGCCAGCAGTACAGCTCTCATCAGGGCTGCGCCCCTCCACTCCAGGGATACATTGCAGCCAGCAGTACAGCTCTCATCAGGGCTGCGCCCCTCCACTCCAGGGATACATTGCAGCCAGCAGTACAGCTCTCATCAGGGCTGCGCCCCTCCACTCCATGGATACATTGCAGCCAGCAGTACAGCTCTCATCAGGGCTGCGCCCCTCCACTCCAGGGATACATTGCAGCCAGCAGTACAGCTCTCATCAGGGCTGCGCCCCTCCACTCCAGGGATACATTGCAGCCAGCAGTACAGCTCTCATCAGGGCTCACCCCTCCACTCCAGGGATACATTGCAGCCAGCAGTACAGCTCTCATCAGGGCTGCGCCCCTCCACTCCAGGGATACATTGCAGCCAGCAGTGCTCCTCATAGCACCAGCATCCCTCCACCTTGGACTTTTATGGGGGGGGGGGTCACTGATTGCCCTAAAGATATCTAGTATTTTTAGAGCTGTTCATTAAAATCGTTTTCTACTAAATATTGGAGCATTTGTCTTGATGTGTTACAACATGATGTTTTGCTAGAGTAGTATACAGGAAGCGTGTTTTAAACAACGTCTGTAGCCAAGGGCAGATCAGACATTTGCTTTGTACACAGGTTGCAGGTGCTCAGTTTACCCAGCCGTGGTTGGATGCAGATGCAGCACATTCATATTTCAATGAGGTTCGAGAAAGTCTTGATCAGTACGTACAGTATGGGAATGTGTAAAAGACTGGATGTAATTCATGCTTACTGGTGATCTGTGATACTGGTTAAAGTCCTTGTAAGAACACACCACGCTTGAATCTTTATTGCTATTGAATGCTGGTTCAGTACTCTGCAGTCGCATTCTGTTGAACATGCAGTACTGTTTCCAAAACAAATCGATGCTGATGTGATCAGTTACAGGCCAATAGCTGTTGGAAGCTATACATTGAGTTGAGCTACACGGTTACACTACAGCAGGTTTTAGCATGCCTCTGGAGTCGCCAGGAATTGTTCTCTGTGTGTGTGTGTGTATTGATTTCCAGCCCATTTTACTGCATTGTATAGTGGTGTGAAGTTCAACAACTGGCTTTCTGTTCATTTAATTAAAACGGAATGAAAAGTTAAATAGGTGAATAAAGTGCCACTATTTAATACATTGTAACTCTGCAGCATAGAGATAATTTTGTTATATTTTAATTATAGATACAAGGCAGGGGGTTACGAGAGATTGTCAGCAATGAAAATGCAAGCTATGAAATTAAATAGCTGTGCTTCAAACTGATGTTCATGCAATTAAAATATTGAAGAAGAAGAAGGATGAATATCTGCTGAACACTGAAGAAAAGAGCTTTAACAGCTATACATGTCTCCTGAAATAGAACACAAGTTGTTACTTTGAATTGCAGCATACAGAGTGTAGCCACATACACAAAACTGAAATGCTGCTTTGGGGTCTATTCAGAGTCCAATACCTCTGTGTTATTGAATTAGGCAAGTAGACAAATGTTTGGGCAATGTAGTTTTCATTGTCTTCATTGGTTAACCAATTAGAAATGAACACAATTGTAGACCGTGGAGAAACCTGTCCACTTCTTAAATGAGGTTTAACATGTGGACAAGCTAATGAATTTTAAACAGGCTTATCCTATAAAACATGTTTTTTTTATATGAAGATTTTTGTGTTGTTATGCAGGAAGACTACCCTACATATGTATGTGCATTCGAATTCAGAAGCATCTGAGTTTCAAAGGAAGTGTGCTTTGCCTAATATAACACCTAGGTGTTTAGTTATGTGTGTAACAGATTCCATATAATCGTTCTTGGGGGGCAGCATTCTTATCTGTCAGACACAATGGAGGAGACTCCGTTGAGGACAGGGGTGATGGCAGTGGTGCTATGCTAGTGTTTTGGGTGAGGATGTCGAGGTATGTTAACTGGGGTACAGTGAAACTTGTGTGTGGACTTTCTCTTGTACATTGAATCAAGTCTTAGTGTGTCTTGGGATCTGAAGCATCTCATTAGACTGTTATTAATTTCAATACGCATTGTAAAGTGTGCAAATATATGTATGTATCTACAGTAGGTAGGAAGGCTTGTGTCTTGGTATCCCATCACTATAATGTATTTATTGACTAAAATACATTAAACATTTATGCATAGTTACAATGTACTTAATGTGTAAATCTTTTTGCATGATATATGTAAGTACACAATTGTATCAGAAAAGGATCAGGGTTATATCATACAAAAACATTACATATTAAGTACATTGTAACTGTGCATAATAACATTGTAATTATGTGTAAGTACACATGTATTTACTAAGTAACTACTATATGAATACACAGTAATTAGAGACACTTAATGTAACGTGTTACTCGCTGTAGATCTGCACTCCAGATTCATTACATTTTTGATGGTCAAGAACCCTTTAATCTGTAAGTGTACCATCTGTGTAGAGGAGAGATCATTTTCAAGGCTTAAAAACCTGCCTGTACAGCCTACCTGGTGATTATATGCAGCCCCTCCAGACCCAACATCGGCCTATTTAAAGAGTGGTGAAGTGGACTGTACAGCAGTCCATCTTTGAAGAAACAGTTTTGCTCAAGGCCATGGTTCACTGTTCATGACAGGATGACACTTCAATGGATTGTACACAACACACACAGCGATTTCATCTGCGCATTCCTCCCCATTACTCTTGACTGAGAATAGTAAACTCAGAATTCAATCAGGGCTGCTAAACTAGGCTGGGGAGTTGACCTTTCCCAAATCACATCTGCATGTTTGAATGTTTCATCTGATGGGAGGTTGACATATGTTCAATAAGGAAATAGAAATAGTTATTGACTTGTATTCGGAGTGAAAATAAAAGCACAGTGGTGTCCTCCATTAATCGACAAGTCGTGTTTGTTCTCCAAACGTTGTTACAATGTATCACATAGTCAGTAATCCATGGGCTGTAGCTGTAAAAATTAGTCTTTGTGGTTTGTATTAGAAATGCAACAATTGTTTTCAGCTTTAAATATTAATTTAGAAAATGCAAAGTAATTGTTTGTAAGTGCTGATTACCCAACTGTGCATCTGCTCTCTGACCCAGGGCTCCTCTTCTTCAGACCCAGCTGGGCTCATTGTCCTGTAAGAGCACTCTTTGGAATGTTTTGTGAAAGTGTATCCCCACTTTAAAAGAACTGTCCCTTTTGAAAGAGAACTCTTACTGCACCTCATGGAAAGTTGGTTTCACAACCAGTTCTCCCATTACGTGTGCTGATATCATGTTCCGAGGGGGCAGGGCTACCCAGGAGTGATACTGTGCTGGGGGACAGTGTGTTAGTAGTTAGTTTCCCCCCTTGCAGTTTGCTACCCTGTAATCTTCAACATGAAGGTAAGTGTGCTCCCTACTGAACCACACACAACAACACTGATGCAGCACACTGATAGCAGGATTAGCAATGTGCTTTAAACCTGCATTACAAGTACCGGAGCATTATCATAAGAGCTTGTGACAGCTTGTTTTGAAGAACACATATTTCAGTTGAAAGAACCACACACAAAGCACTGCGGATTGTATGGGTCTGAAGCTCTAAAGTAAACATAAACCCAACAGCCAAGCTTGAGTGAGGCATTGCAATGTTGCTCTTACTGAAATAGAGGCAGTGGTTGATGTTTCACTCTTTCATTATTCACCTGTCCATCACAGCAAATCTCGAATAGAATCACAGGCAAAGGAAAGTTTCAATCTGATGTGAATACACACAGCTTTTAAATTATGATTGAAAAGTGTTGTGTCTGCAGGATACACAGATTAAAACATCCCAATGACATGTTAAAAGATGCACTCCCAGATTAATGCCTTGCACCCTTGTGTATCTTCTTATTGAAGGGGGGGGGGGGGGGGGGCGGCATTAGCAAGTCATTATTTTAGCTTATTCTGCCACTGTTCGTCGTGTATTACTTATTTTGTAACTTTACGTAGTTACTTAGTAAATACATGTGTACTTACACATAATTATAATATTATTTTTCATAGCTACAATGTCTTTGATGTGTACATCTTTTTGTACAATATATATAAGTGCACAATTCCATCAGAAAAGAGGGTTAGGGTTTGGCTATAGCTATGCCTAATACCATTGTAATTATGTGGAATTACATGGTTTAAACACACTCTCTCTCTGCCTCTCTCTATTTATCTATCTGATGTTTTGAGAGTGTTACTTGATTATTTGTCTAGTGTCCTATGCTGTCTGAGCCACAGCTCCAGCAGTCATGTGCTCTCTGAAGATCAATACCAAGCCAAGCTATTGCCTAGGAAGAATCTGTCCCCAGGGCTAGCAGGTATCATTTTGCAATCGGAGAGACTGTAACATAGAAAAACTCCCTCTGGACTGCTTGTCCATAAAGAGAGGATCAAACGGGTGTCTAAATTAATTCTTTCTTTTTCATTCTGAGATGTCTTGACTCCATTATTAGTGTCATAGATCTACAGCACTGTGTCTGCCAGTGCCAGGCTGGGCATTGGTAAAGCTGTGGTCCTCATGAGTTGCCAGCGCCGCATCATATAGCTACTGTTACTTAGATTTACATGGCATTAAACTGATTTCTTTCTTTTCTGGTAATTCCAGGGATTGCAAAGCAAACCTGTCAGCATGCCCAGAGACCATGGTTTGTTGGGATGCACCTCTCCTGTAAAGAACAGAGACGCTCCAGAATGAAACATGAGGAGTTTATTTAGATCTCAAATCGTATAGAGAGTGTATGTGTAAATCACACACAGCTCTCAAAAGATAGATTGAAAAAAGACCTCTGCCATTTTAAAAGTCAAATTAACCAATGTGAGGAATCTGCTATTAAAACTCCACTCACCAAGTAGGCTGTACAATACTATACAACACTCATTTACAAAGCGCATGGTGTGTAAACTATTAAAACATGTTGTAAAATGCAATAAACAGAAAATAGCTAAATTAAATATGAGTAAGATATGTATTAAAGTCCTGTCCCTCAACTAGTTTAAAAAAACACTGTACAGTGTCTGTTGGATTTTTTTTTGTAAATACTACCAATTAAAAATATATATTCTATATATCTGCAAATTTTAAATCACTTTTTTAAACCACAATTTATTTTTGTGTAAACTTCTTAAACAACATGACATAACAGAGCTAAGAAGCTCCTCATTTAACAAAGACCAGGGGTCTCCAACTCTGGTCATGGAGAGCTACTGTGGCTGCTGGTTTTTGTTACGTAACCAATCTCTTTTACTTAATTGAACCAATTATTGGCTTAATTAGTCAAGATTAACAGGTGTTCCAGATCTTTAGCCACTGATGATGTAAAGATACCTAGAAAACCTGTTGGATGGAGGGTCTCCAGGATCAGGGTTGGAGACCCCTGCCATAGAAATATCCAGCGGAAAATAAATAGACTTCCAAAAGTTACTCAAGTAAACCCCTATGCCAACAACTGAAAACCCATTCTTACAAAGAGAGCTCCATCCTTTAAAGCTACTCTGCGTGAGCTAGATCTGATTCCAGATCTGAGCTCCATCCTTTAAGCTACTCTACATGTGCTAGATCTGATTCCAGATCTGAGCTCCATCCTTTAAGCTACTCTACATGTGCTAGATCTGAATCCAGATCTGAGCTCCATCCTTTAAGCTATTCTATGTGAGCTAGATCTGAATTCAGGCAGTGGCTCTTAGAGCTGTTGAAGCTCTTGTGCGAGCTGAGGGTAACCGTGACGACCTCCACAGAGGGTTTCCTTAGCAGCTGTGCTGAAAGACAGGACTTCCTGTCAGGGGTCTTCAGGCCATACTGGAGCGGGTCCTCTTCTGAGTCGTTCCCACCCCCGTTGACCTCGGCGTCGAGCTCACTGCTGTCTGCGCCGTGCTCAGAACAGACGTCACTGTGGTACTCGATCTCCTCCTCACAGGGGGGCTCGTCATCTTCAAACACGCTGCAGGAGCACAGAGCCGTTAAACAATGCATTCACTGTGTATTTATACTGCCAGATATATTCAGGAGTAGCCACTGCTGTTTATGTTACATCAACCCAGGAGTTCTAAACACATTTGAATAAGGATTGCACACCGAATATTTTCTACAGAAAGTCCAATTCTGCTTGTTCCTCCTCTCCAGAGATCTCGCAGCTATGGACAAAAGCATTGCATCACCTATAATTTTAGGATTGAGAAATCAAAGCAACATTTGTTAATTCTATAGGGTGATGCGAAACTTTTGGCCATAGCTGTACAGTACAGACGGTGGGAGCTGTCCACTGAGAAAGGTACTGAAACATGTGTGGTATATGAGAGCTGTTAACGGAGAGAGAGGTGCTGAATCATCAGTGCTATATGGGAGCACTGCACTGAGGTGGGCAGCCTTAGTAACTGTGTTTACATGTCAGGTCTCTTCAGAATGCATTATTTATTTATCCTGCACTGAGCTGGGGGATGAAACAGATTCAGCTTCCCTGACAACGCTCTGAACTACAAGTCTCTCCTGGCCTTCTTTCCAACACACAGAACTCGGTGTTTCACCCAATAACATCACAAATATGGGAGCAAATACAATTCTTTTTTTGTAAACTTATTTCATTTCATTCTTTTGATGGAGCCTCAAGGACATTTCTGATTTATCCAGCTTTTGACTTTCTAGGTATTTATTGACAAAGAAGGAAATCCTTCTGTAAACTGGTGTGAAGATTAAGTCACTTTCTATACTTTTCACCATCCTTCGGATGTGCTGAGTGATTTGCTGCCCCTTTGTTGTGCGTTTTTTTTTCTAAGGGGATTCATAACACAGTCTTTCTTTTTTTGACCTCTTGTATTTCCTGTGCACTGGCTCCAGTGGTGGGTTAGTGCTTCATGCTGCTGCTTGCTGCCTTGACAGCGCTGCTGCTTCCAATGAGAATGAACCAGCACTCTGATGCATTTTGTGTGTGCATGTGTTTCTGTTTTCCAAACCCATTTGGGGGTAATGCTTTTTAAAATTGCCGTTCTGGCTTGAGGAAAAGGAATTGGTCAGATGTTTGCGAAGTGAACACACCCATGATTCCTCATGTCGTGAAGAAAGGGGGGGGGGGGCGTGAGGGGTTGGTTGAAGAATAACAGTGATGCGGTGTGTCTGTATGCATGCAGATCTGGTATCTAGACCTCTCAAGGAGGCACCGACCTTCACATAGCACCCCATGATTGACAGTCAGGCCCAGACACTCTAATCAGATTATAAACAAGAATTCACAGGGGACACGGATGTGACACGCAAACAGATTTCACTTTTTCTCTCCTTGTTTTTTTTGTTTGCTTTGCTCTGAAAAGAAATGAAAAAGGCAAGACTGTGGTTTGTTTTCCTCTTTTCTATTCTTGGAAATTTTTCATAAATCTAGGGGTGAGGTATCTGACTTGCTTCACTCACCTTCCAGTTCCAGTGCTGGATAACAAGACACCCCTCCATACTCCCCCACCATTCACCTTGCAAGACTCCTCTCCCCGCTCTCCCATCATTCACCTTCCAAGACCCCTCCATGCTCCCCCATCATTCACCTTCCAAGACCCCTCCACGCTCCCCCATCATTCACCTTCCAAGACTCCTCTCCCCGCTCTCCCATCATTCACCTTCCAAGACCCCTCCACACTCCCCCATCATTCACCTTCCAAGACCACTCCACACTCCCCAATCATTCATGTATCGTAACTGTTTAATTTAAATGATCATGCATTTATTCTGTAACACCTTGTGTTTATCCATGTTTGCTCTGATGAAACACACAGTGAACTGAATACAGGTTTAACAGCTTGCAGTGTATGAGACCCTAAAGAAAGTACCCTTCTAGTCCATGTGCCAAGCAACTCGCCCAATTGCAGTAAATCAGTGGGTATTGTTATTTAGTATATTATTGTATGCATACTCATAGCGCATAGCAAATCACTGTTGGTCAGTTAATAATTTGATATTCAGAGTTGTGGTGACAAGGTTCTGCTATTATCTCCTTAAAAATAAGCAAAGCTCAAGCAATGAAGTAATTTAGTGTTAACTGTATCAAATTAGGAAGAGAGGGTGTCACCCCCTTGCTTAATCTTTCTCTTTCAGATTGCTTCCACACCACCGCTAGACTGCAGTTTAATTATACTGATTGTGCAGTACAGCAAGAAAAAACTGCAAGCAATAATTAAACTTCAGCCTTGACCTACTGTACCCTGCGACCTGGGTGAGAAGATAATAAGGGATGGAATGCTGAGGGGAAAAAATTGAACAAATGGCCAGGGAAAGCAGGACAAGGAGAGGCTTGTAAGAGGACCCGCTGAACGATTGTGAGTGAAGATTGCAGGACTGTGGGAGGGGCAGTGATAGAATAGATTACTATGGGCCTCTCTCTCCAGTCGAAGCACTCTCTAATTAAAGGATCACAGCCCTGCCCTCATTTATTTATGCTGCTCAGTTTAAAGGACACCATGCATCTCCCTGACAGTTAGTCATTATGTGTTCATACGAAAATCGTGTTTCAAAGAAATATTGAATTCACTATCAGCATCCTGATTTGACTGTGTGTGTGTGTGTGGACAGCACAGCAGTGGAAGTGTCAAAGCTTGGGTTGAACTCATATTGTTTAACCTCTGCACTGCCAAAGCTTGAGCTGAACCCATATCATTTAACCTCTGCACTGCTGAAGCATGAGCTGAACCCATATCATTTAACCTCTGTACTGCCAAAGCTTGAGCTGAACCCATATCATTTAACTTCTGCACTGCCGAAGCTTGAGCAGAACCCATATCATTTAACTTCTGCACTGCCGAAGCTTGAGCTGAACCCATATCATTTAACTTCTGCACTGCCAAAGCTTGAGCTGAACCCATATCATTTTTCTATTGTTGTTATTTTTAGTAATTTTTTTCACCAATTTGTCTAAAATACATTAAAAAAGCTTTAAGAAACACTGGCACTCTCAAGATTTTACTAATTTTGAGAAACATTAATTCAAATTCCAGGTTTTATGGGATCCCAATGCATAGCCATTCATTTCTGGGTGGAGTATACTCTCCTATACCTGAACCTAGTGCCTTCCACATTTCATCCTGCATCTGCTGAGCAAAAACAAAAGAAAACTGCATTTCTGTGGAGATACATTCTTCTAAGAAAGGTTGAGAGTTAATCTTGATATTCCTTTTTTATTTGTATTTTTAAGAAAGGAGAAGGCTGTCTTCTAGCGATTATCATCAGATACCTGGCACAGGATTAAAGACAACAACTGGCTTCTACACACTTTAGAAAGGAAAACAGTGGTTTACAGGCCCTTAGAAATGGACCAGCCCCCCAGTTAACATGAGGTCGACTGCAGTCTGATAGTGATCGCTGACTCCGCACCTCGCTTCTGGAGCTGTGTGTTTCCCACGTTACTTTTCTCTTGTAAGCTGGACTTCACTTGCTCATATTTACCATCTGTCTCCAGGAATCAAATGAACAGCAAACTCTGTTTGTAGAAAAGGAACCTGTGTTTATTATTTCTTTCTGTGTTCCAATTACGTACAGTTATAATGAACACACACACACAAACCAACTGCATTCTCATGAAGTGTATTTTGAGTCATTAGTTGTCAGTGGTGGATTTAAGAGTGGGAGTAAGCACACATGCTGTACAGTATATGAAATCCATTCTAGAAGCTCTGTGAATGGTGCTTAAGCTCTGCCTGTGGTGATAGCTGCCTTACAGCACATTTCATTTCATCAGCTTTTTATTTTTGTAAAGCAATTAATTAAAACATCAATGCCAGCTGTCGATACATTCCTTTGCTCTGTGTGAATGAATCTCCTGCAGCATCCCAGCAGGTTTGATCTGAATCATTATCTCAATCAGCAAAGAAACAGACACTGGTCCTGGTGATTCAGAAGCACCCTCGCTGGTCACGGGGGCCCTGCAGCGCAGTCACTAGGCATTGGCATACTGCCCCCGGTGGGATAGGAGTGCTGCTTGAACAAGTGGAATAAGCAGCACATGAATTCACTACGATTGCTGCACAATGAATACAAACATCATCTGCAAGGCAGTATGCATCTAATCCCAGGAAATGAAAAACAATAGAGTGTTTAATGAAAGCATTTGATCCTATAGTGGGCTGGAGTCTAATAATGGAGCAAAGAAGCTCTTCCCATCCTTGGTCCTCAAGTGGACTGACCCCCCCCCCCCCCCCCCCCCCCAAGTGCCAGTAAGAAATGCATTAGCACTCACCCCCTCCCTGTATATGTCTGTGTGCCTGTATTGTACAGCCAGTATGTAGAGGTATTGTGACAGCTTCTAACTGTTCTAGCCCCTGGCTTTGTTGAATAGTGGAGGAGCGTCAGTTACTATATGTTGAAAAACATCTTGGAGCTGTATATTAGTCAAACAAAATCATGTTTCAAAATGTCAGTCAAATGCCAAGCACAGGGCTCTAGGTCACAGGAGAAAATTAGTTTATTTATTTATTTATAATTTACTGTAGTTACCCTATTATAAAATCAATCTGCATGTAACGGTATATGATATATATATATATATATATATATATATATATATATATATATATATATATATATATATATATATATATATACTGCGTGCTGTCATATACTGTCGTGCTGTCATTTGAGGGGATGGAGTGTACACAGGACAGGGATGAAAGACCCCAATCAGATTGGAGAGGAGGGGCGTGTAGGTAAATATAGACACAGTACAGAGAAGGTGCTGTCAGTTTGGGGTTTGAAATATTCACAACATAACTAATTAACCAGTGGAGATATGGAGCCCTACTCGCAAACTTGTTCTTCAGATACTGATATGCTAAAGCTAATGGATGGAAAGCAGTGTGGGTTATACCTGACATTAATAAGTGACTCATGGTGAGATCCTGAGCCAATTCCCTACCACACATGCTGCGGTAATACTGACTCATAAATTCACCCACAGTGCTCACATGCAGAAATATACCAAACTACTTTCAGCCCTCATGTGTGGGTGTTTCATAGCTAACTCCACAAACAGTATCAGCACTCTACTCATCTTGCCATGCAGCCTATCAGTGATTCACCTGTTTCAAAAGTTTTTTTAAGATACTGCCCTCTGTTCTCAATTAAAAGCACCCTGTTTTTAAAAGCACACAGCTGGCCATTCTGGAAGTAATATTTATCCCTGACATATTTAAAACACCATCAGGAGTTAAAGAGCTGCATCTGGCCCATTTTATTTTCCCATTTACAGCAACGGCATGACCAATGTTTAGCTTTTAACTGAGGGAGTAAAAATAGCTCGAAAGTGATTGTGCAGATGTACAACACATTGCAGAGCGCCAGAGCCTTTACCAAGCACAAGAACAGATCACAACACAGTGCAGAGCACCAGAGCCTTTACCAAGCACATGAGCAGATCACAACACAGTGCAGAGCACCAGAGCCTTTACCAAGCACAAGAACAGTTCATAACACAGTGCAGAGCACCAGAACCTTTACCAAGCACAAGAACAGATCACAACACAGTGCAGAGTGCCAGAGCCTTTACCAAGCACAAGAACAGATCACAACACACTGCAGAGCACCAGAGCCTTTACCAAGCACATGAGTAGATCACAAAACAGTGCAGAGCGCCAGAGCCTTTACCAAGCACAAGAACAGATCACAACACATTGCAGAGCACCAGAGCCTTTACCAAGCACAAGAGCAGATTACAACACAGTGCAGAGCGCCAGAGCCTTTACCAAGCACATGAGCAGATCATAACACAGTGCAGAGCGCCAGAGACTTGATCAAGCACAAGAGCAGATCACAACACTGTGCAGAGCGCCAGAGCCTTTACCAAGCACAAGAACAGATCACAACACATTGCAGAGCACCAGAGCCTTTACCATTAGCATTTTAAAATATCAAAGTACAAAAAATCAAATCGCATTGCTACACCTCAAAATATCTTGAAAAATATTTAATTAAACAGCTTGGGTTTTAAAATAAATAATCTTCAAACAGATTCAGAATTGAAACACAACCCAATTAAACAGTGTTAAGCCTGAATGTTTGGATATGCAATACAAGGCTTAAGCACAGTTTAGGTTGAAAAGTTGAACTGTAGATCGATTCCTGCTGGCTCAACATATTCTATATGGTTCCTCCTGTATTAACACTGTCTAGACCATGTGATTATATTGGAACGTGGACAGCAGTGTTGTCCCATTGGCTGATTGCTGTGTCACCAGATTCTGCTGTTTCCATTGGGGCTCGGTGACGTGCAGCTCACACCCAGAACAGTGTTGAAGAGCTTGCTACTTTAGGAATAGGACCAGGGGTGTTGACCCCCATGATCTGGGTTCAAATTCCCCCTCTACATTCCAAAAAAATCCAGTAATAATGATTTGGATACAAAGATCTAATGAAATGCAAACCGACATGCTGTGTGCTGGCACTTGTCAACGGTCGCTCAGTGACTATAAAGTGCTTTGAAGCATTGCTGGTCACCTGCACCTGAAAAAACAGGATTTGTATGTTTAAAAAGACCAGGAGCTTCATTCCCTTCCCCTGCTCTTTATCCAGCCCCTTTGCAGTGCTTACAGTGCAGGCAAACTGCCCTCCAGGTACCATTTAAGATTTCCAGACAAAGTTTTACAACTGAGATGAGAAATTAGTTGATCTGCACTGCAAGTTCAGTGTGAGATTCCACCGCGCTCCTCCCTTCCTTTGTAAGGAGACATTAATGAAGGCTGAAGATGGATAATGTAAGAGTTTCTGTGACTATCAGGTCATCTTGCTGTCACTCATACAGTTTAATTACATTGAAATCAGGAGATAATGCTTTTCGCTACAGAGAGATCCACTCTGACTATTACTACAGAGTACATGTAGAAATCTAAAGGGACCACTCCAGCCATTAGCACAATACTAAAGAGACTTCTGATAGCTACATGTTATTAACTAGTTAAAAACCACCGCCACATGCACTTAATAGAAAACTCACAGTATTCAACGGTGCAGTTAACCGCGTGCTCCTATCAGGCGTCTTTGTTAGCAACGCACTGTTGCTTTCCTTAAACACAGGGTGAGTGGGGAGACAGACTTTAATAAAGGCATCATTTTCTCAAAACAATATCTATGACATCTACAGCTGATAACACAAGCCCTCAGCACAAACACCAAGTAAGTCCCACTTCCAGGAAGGCTATTTTAATAATCTAATCAGGTTGCCTGTACCTTTTGTTATTGTATTCCGTGATGTTAAAAAGACACAATAAAGGGGCTCCAGAGTGGCACATCCAGTAAAGACGCTCCGTGCGGATGTGCCCTATAGCCTGGAGATCACAAGTTTGAATCCAGGCTATGTCACTGCCGACCGTGACCAAGAGTTCCTAGGGGTGGCGCACAATTGGCCCAGTGCTGTCCGGTGGGAGGGAGGGCTAGGTCGGCCAGGGTGTCCTGGGATCACTGCACACCAGCGACCCCTGTGGTATGATCAGGCACCTGCGGGCTTGCCTGTAAGCTGCCCAGAGCTGCTTTGTCCTCCGATGCTGTAGCTCTGTGTGGCTGCATGGTGAGTCTGCAGTGTGTAAAGATGCAGGCGGCTGACGGCACATGCTTTGGAGGACAACGTGTGTTCGTCTTTGCCCCTCCCGAGTCAGTGCAGTGGTGGTAGCGGTGAGCTGAGCCTAAAAATAATTGGACATGACTAAATTGGGGAGAAAATAAATAATAATTGGCGATGACTAAATTAATAAATAATAAATAAACACAATAACCCCCCCTTGTATTGTCTAGATCAGCGTGTGATTGTAACAGGACCTGTCTGCTAATGCACTGACTGGGTCCAATGGGATGGAGATACTGGGTGCCTGCAATGGGACCTGCCAATGTCTAGATCAGCGTGTGATTGTAACAGGACCTGTCTGCTAATGCACTGACTGGGACCCATGATGCCCAGTATATTCTGTACAGAGGGTTTGATACCATGACTCCCAACCTCAGTCCTATACCTACCATTAAAACCCCTCATTTGTTAGACAAGCCGCTGTTTCCATTTTAAAATTGGGCCAGACCTGGCATTTGTATTACTTCCAATAACAGAAATACACTAGAGAGACATGCTCTATTAAATAGGTTGGTTTCCACAAAGTCCCCTTCTCTGATTCAAGCAATACAGGAATTCATATCAGCCTTCGTTTGGATCAATCACATGGAGGTAACAGCTAGCATTGATGACTCCAGTCATTCAATCCCTATTGCTAACAGTCTCTCTGTTGCCCCACGAAGATATCCATGACTGGGAACAAAGCCAGTTTCAATTCTGCAAATGTTGTGTTTATTTTGAAACTAGCGCAGGGAAACATTTGCAGAGTGCATGTTTACACTTCAAGCCCTGTCGGCGTGCTAGTCAGGAATGCCCAATCAGCCATGGCTTGATCATTAGTACAAAGGAAGCACAACACTTTTTTTATCTCAACTATTTGCCATTGTTAAACATGTCAGGAGTGCCGAGTAGCTGCCAGGGCTCCTCTCAGAGTGTGCAGAATTACACTCGCATTTATTACCACTGTAAAATACAAAATGGAAAAAAAAACAACACATTCTGTACAGCACTTCTGTCAAAGCTGCAGCCTCAGTACAGGACTAGAAGAAGGATAGATTCTGCTCAAACTTGGGGACACACCGACAGGCCTCCCCATAGCTTCACGCAAACCCCAAAAACGTATACAAGGGATATTCTTGACTAACAACTTCACTGCTGGAGAGTGTGTCTTGACTGTCAATAGAAATTGTTTGTTAAATCTGTGTACAATTTACTGCGCTGCACAGGTAGGGACCACCAGGACAATTTACTGCACTGCACAGGTAGGGACCACCAGCACTCAATTCACTTTAGTCTCCTAGGTGGATTTGAACCAGGCCCCAGTGGGGAAGGCAACCAGTGCCCTGGTAAAGACGTTTTCATAGAACCACTAAGACTGAGGGGGAAATGTACTATAAGTGTTGCGCCTGTCGCAATAGTCGCAAACAGTTTTTCTTTGCGGTTCAACCTTAGATGAATATGTAATTATGGGCAGTCGTTCATAAATTCACAAAAATGTGGTGGAGATTTAAATTATGCATTTAAAATACATTGAGCACTATAAATGTATGTGTGTGCAATTTTATTGTATTGTTTTAAATCTACAATACTGCAATACTACAAAACTGTCTGGTTTAGTGAGGGGCTACTGTATGGTAATGGAAAGTTTTTTGGGGGTGAAGGTGTGGGCCCCACTACAGAATCTAATGGGATTAAACTGCTTTTCATTGTTTTTTTAAATATATACAACTATTAAAATAGGTAAAATGTAAACGTCATTGTACAGATAATGTTTATATGTGACAAAAACAATGTTATTTTGATTCTTGCACCCTTGCATGTATAGACGTTATTCTGCAGCAAACCACCTCTTTTCATTAATATACTTTTCATTAGTACATGCTGCAAAATGTATACTTTGCGAATGCAAATTGCAGTATGTTTACACTGCGACTGTCCCATCTTATTACATTTACTACTGAGTATCAAAGGAAACTTGTGGGAAATGGTCTAATCGAAAAGGGGCACACTGTGGGGTAGCTTAACCCTGCTGACCATCCCCTCTCCACCAGCTGCTCTCCAGCAACACAAGCCCTGTGCAGCCAATTCCTAAATACTTCAACTGAACGAACAGTATTCTGTGCTCAGCCAACCCTCTCCTCTCATTTCATTTATATCACAACACAAACAAAAGGCCTAATTACAGCATTTTCTAATTAATTTCAGCAATGTGATTCCCCCATTGTGTAAGACTCACAATAACTTGTCCTATTTCAGTCAGTTAATGAAGTGGCTGGGAATGTTAACAAAGGCCCAGTCAGACACTTCAGGATGCTTCCCGACCTCAAGCCAACCTTCCTTCCTTCTGGCTTTTTTCAATCCGCGCTTTGCTGCTGTTTTGTAATTTGTTATTATTCCCACCACCTTAGCACTGTGCAGTTTAAGATTCAGTGTGTGACTGATCTAGTTCTCCAATTATTGTATCTTTATTTGAAGATATTTATACAGGGCTGTCTTTTCATGTGTAGTCTCCTGCATGCTAATGGTGCAGGTGTCTTGGGAGTATTGTGGTGAAGCAGTATCTTGCCAACATATCAAGAGAAGGTGTGGGGTGGACCAGCTTATATTGGAGCCATCGTGCATCGTGCAGTTTTTTAGTAGTACACAAGGTTGTGGAATTTGCATAGAATTCTTTCTGATCATCTTTCTGGCAGAAGGATTATACCACAGACTGACCGAACCCTTCCTCTCTATACACGCTATGCAACTGTTCTAGTACATGCAGAAATGAAAACAAAAAATCCAGATCTAAGTGATGTTCTTCTTTTTATCATTATAATTGTGGTATCCAGGTAGAAAGATAGATGGCACGTAACAGGCAGAAAGATGGACTGATTAAGGTTTTAAACCCCTTAATCCAGCCTTGATAATCTCATGAAAAAGACATGCTCTCTTAAACTTCAGACTCCATGAGGCTGAAATGTATTAGTTTGTATAGAGATCTTGATAATATTGTGTGTGTGTGAGAGAGAGAGAGAGAGAGAGAGAGAGAGCGAGAGAGAGAGAGAGAGAGAGAGAGAGTGAGGGAGGGAGAGTACTTGCCTGTGGGAAGCTTTCTGTTCTACTTGATTGGCTTGTCTGTGATGAATGATCTGATTAGTCCCTTTTTAATAACTACATTAACTACACATTAAATCCCAGCAATTCAAATCAATACTGCTTTTCACATCTGCACAGGAAAGGGATCAAACTGTTAAACAGAGAGATGCAAAATGTTTTGCTGATGGAACCCAGCCACCCAGTACAGCAGTGGATGCAAATTACAATGTTACCTCAAATAACTGGCCACCAAAATGAACAAACATTTCTGTCTGCTTCTTCTCTCATTTACTGTGGAAGAAAGGGGCTTGTGGTGTGACAGGCATCTTAACCGTGTACCAAACCTGCAGATACAGTAAGCTTGCACAGGTAGCTACTGGTTAGCTGGGTTGAAGTAGACTCTTACTAACAGTTTTAACAGTCTTAAAAAGCATTGCTTGTCATAAGAAATGTTCTATTTATTTTTAATGGAAAAAACCCAGTGGAACTAGAGCAATACTGCCGTGCTGGATTCACACCTGCGCTCCAATGATGAACGCAGAGCCCACAGCGATAGATCTCTTTACATTTCTAATCAGAAAAGCGGATGGAAATCTCAATAACCTTGGATAACAGATTGTACAGGTCAGGGGGCAGGAATGAGGAGGATGGTCTCATGCACTCTCTTAATGCTGCATAATGAACAGAGCAATTCTCCCAGCAGATTGCAAGGCATGGCTGCACCGAGACTCCCTTGAGCAGCAACATAAATAATCTGATTGAGAGCATTTACACAAAATTACAAAACTATAATAAAACCATCTCCTGTTGACAAGATTCAGTCATCCAAATGAATTATACAGTGTATATTGCATGGAGTGATAAAGCTGCTTGTTCTTTTCTGTACTGGCACACAACTCGTAATATTATCAGGGGGCAGAGAAACTGTTAACCAAAGTAACTGAACACTCACAGGTGTTTCGAGAGAGGGTCTACTAGCTAGTAACAGTGGGTCACCACTCGATTCTGGAGACTTGCAGTTTACCAGGTAACACTTTACATGGAGTGTCTCTAATTACTGTGATTTACATAGTCGTTACTTTGTAAATACATCTGTACTTACACATGATTACAATGTACATGTGTAAATATGTTTGCATGATATAAGTGTGTCCTACACTGATACAGTGTGTATTCCCTATAGTGTGTTCCAATACTGATACAATGTGTATTCCCTATAGTGTATTCCCTATGGTGTGTCCCACATTGATACAATGTGTATTCCCTATGGTGTGTCCCATACTGATGCACTGTGCATTCCCTATGGTGTGTCCCATACTGATACAATGTGTATTCCCTATGGTGTGTCCCATACTGATGCAATGTGTATTCCCTATGGTGTGTCCCATACTGATGCAATGTGTATTCCCTATGGTGTGTCCCATACTGATGCAATGTGTATTCCCTATGGTGTGTCCCATACTGATACAATGTGTATTCCCTATAGTGTGTTCCCATACTGATACAATGTGTATTCCCTATAGTGTGTCCCATACTGATAATGTGTATTCCCTATGGTGTGTCCCATACTGATGCAATGTGTATTCCCTATGGTGTGTCCCATACTGATGCACTGTGTATTCCCTATGGTGTGTCCCATACTGATACAATGTGTATTCCCTATGGTGTGTCCCATACTGATGCAATGTGTATTCCCTATGGTGTGTCCCATACTGATGCAATGTGTATTCCCTATGGTGTGTCCCATACTGATACAATGTGTATTCCCTATGGTGTGTCCCATACTGATGCAATGTGTATTCCCTATGGTGTGTCCCATACTGAAGCAATGTGTATTCCCTATGGTGTGTCCCATACTGATGCAATGTGTATTCCCTATGGTGTGGCCGTGACTATCACTGGTGTGGTACTTGCATGTTTCCATACAGAAAGAAGTGCATTTGGATTAATAAGAACAAGCCTGCAGCAGGCAGGCAGATGGAGTGTTATCAGAAAACATGATTCACTGCTGCTTTTACACAGCTGCAGGAACACTGCGGGGAATAGCTTATACACACACACACACACACACAGCCACACATTATACAACACCTATGATGTTTAATGAAGTCCCTCTTCACACAATTCAGGGAATTCTACTGGCCATCCTGCGCACGGAAGACACACACAAGTGAGGGAAGCATCCAAGGGGATTACAGCTTGAACCGCAGCAGACAGATTCATGTCATGCTTTTCATGAAATGAAAGAGATGCATATTTAACATGGATTAGTGGAAGAGGATGCCTTCCCGGATCCCAGCAGAGTTCTTCTCTAAAATCTTTCTGCATCATTCATTATCATGTTTATATATATACAGAGCTCCTTCGCTATAATGTGGGCCTCGGGGGGGGGCACAATATAAGCGTTATAACTGAACAGCGTTATAAATGAGGAAGGGGTGGGGGGCGCCGAGGGACGCATAACAACACACATCTGACTAAAATACTAAATCAAATAACTCCCTCTCTATAATGCACATATAGTGAAGCAAAAATGTAACTTTCTGTGAATTAACCGTGTATAAAACACCTTGTAATCAACGCTATAAAAAAGCCAACATTCCCACTCGTGGATAATTTTAATTAGCAGTTTTTAAACTATAAATTGCCTGGCTAAACAGCAGCTGGGAGTTCAGTTCAAAGCGACAGGCAAACAACCCAAATGAGAGAAGGAGAGAGGGTCGTCGGGCGAGGGGAAGAGGGAATGGGCTCGCCCTAGGCTCAGCTCCCAGAGTGGGGCTGAAGCATCTCGTTTCCCGGAGAAAGCTACAACTCCTCTCACAACAAAGAAGTAAATACATGAGTAAAGATGACCAGGTAATAGGCCTAATATTTATTTAGTTATAAAATTAATGTTGAATAAGATGTCTGTGTTTTAAAGTGCCAGCGCAGCTCTTTTTCAGTTCAGATACTGTATCAAAAGAGAGAGACAGAAACGGAAGTTAGACTGTGAAGTTGTTTCCAGTTTGACTGGTACTGTATTTACTGTAGAAATATTGCATGACTCACTAGTATAGGGAATTGGGGGACATGCTGCAGGAGCGTTATATCCGAGGCACGTTATAATGAGAGCCTTATAGCGAGGCAGCACTGTATTAGGCAACACAATCTTTCATTTCTATGTTTAGGTGGCTTGGCTTTTGCAGTTGAATTGCCTGTGTTCTTCATTGTCTTTAGTAAAGGACAAGCCTTCCCAGGGCAGGTAAGTAACCCTAGCCTCTATATACCACCTAGCAAGTGCTAATGCATGAGTTGGAAGTGTATTTACAGTACAGCTCTCTCTATTAATAAACACACCATCACACTGCTGCTCTGACAGCCAGCAATTGCATGGCATTCATTTCTCACATCACCTATTTTTGTCCTCCTCTCATCTCAGACAGATTCTAGATGGAACAATTACATAAAGATTACAATCTCATTAGCATGAAACAAGTGATGAAACCCCTCCACCCCACGCAGAGATGTGGGGAGCGCTTTAGTTTAGGCCTCCGTTATAAGCTATTATAAACAATAGCAACACAAGCAAACACACAATGGAAAAATCACATAATAACTGTATTGCAAAAACAAAGCAGCCTCATAGAATTGGTGAGACAGACATGTAATGACAGACAAAGACAGACAGCTTGGCAAAAACAGGCAGATAAACTATATCTGATTAGAAACAATGGCACAAAAACAACGACACAAGTGTACAATAATAGTGTTATTATTCCTAATCCTAGTCTATAATTGTTACTAGTATAATTAATAACATGTTTATAGATTATTTATAATCACTTCTATCAGACCCCTAACTAAAGTGTTGCTGAGATCTGATGTCACTCTCAAACAGTAACGTGTCAGAAATCTCATCTCAAGCAGAACACAACCCTACGATTGCTTTGTTTATCAGAAACATGTGCGCCCGTGTTACATGTCTGCCAACCATGTTACGTTACCCCTCTGGTAAACGCCATAGACAATTGTGAGATGCACACTCAGTACGAGACTGGCATGGGACTGGCTCATCCTCACAGCTACTGTTTCTCAACTGAAAGTTGTCAGCAAAACTATCGTGAAGTTCTGTCAGACGCCTCAGTAATGAGCTTTTATTCTTTTTATCAAACTGCAGCATTTATTCAGTCAGTCAGGATTCAGATGGCTTCAGACTATAGCTAAGAGTGTCTGCTTCTCTGGAAACAGAAGCTTGTCAATGGCAGTAATTTATAAAGTTGTCAATATCCCAGAACTGCATTAAATGTTTTACAGTTTGGGGTAATAATGAGATGAGTTTTTTCTTTTAAAGATCCTCACGGTTTCAAATTCGCCAGCAGGTGAATTCTGAATCGTTCAGGCGTGTAAAATAAGAGTTCATCGATGCAGCTGATAGAATGAGTGGACAAAGACAGATAATGCCAATGGATTCACACTCTTTATAATGACATGACTGCTGAAGCAGGAAGAAGGGCAACGGAAACGGAAATGTGGAAAATGATTGCACGCCATTTAATAGTACAGTACCTTGGACTCAATTGGAACTAGCTTCAACTATTTAAACTCTTTCACTGAGAATGTTTGCTTTGCCTGTTACAGCATGTGCACCTTGGAATCACATTCATAGGAATCCAACAACATTTTAAAAGCTTTTTATCTTTGTCTACAGTCTCCAGAAACAGTTTAAATATCCACAGGGGAAATACATAATCTAACATGTCGATTATTAACCAAGGACAAATAATTATTTGTATCTAAAATGATATGTCCACTGTGTATCTGCAAACTGTATAGACGCTTCATCCTTTAACATGGACTAGCACAACTGTCCCATTACCATGTGGTCACAATATCCATACAAGTTATCAATGGTATCCTCGAACAGCTCTTAATGTAATTCACAAAAACAGGATGTTTGTGAACCCTTGCTGTCAACAACAGCAGAAGATCAGAAACAGCAATTTCCCCCTTTTTCAGACTAAGGTAATCGTATCTAGATATATTATCAAGAATAACAAAAGCAGGGTTAGGGTTGGGGTTGAGGTCGGGGTTAGTTACTGATGGGGAAATCATATTGCATATCAGATTGTTGTTTTATAATATTATTTCTCATTCCTGTACAGACTATGCTTTGCCACACAGATCATCATAGTATAATCACCCTGATATAAGGCATGATTTCCAGCACACAGTAGCAGGGTGATCTTTCCAAACAGAATCACTGTTTGGATCTCCTTTTGTCAAAACCCTCGGGGCCCTTGCATTAGATTCTGGTCCATTTCTTCCTATGAATCTGTCTGTTTGAGTCCCTGTCTTTATTGGCAGGGTACCGCAAAGCACTTTAAAATAACACTCTTTCAATAAAAGCCAGAATAAGAATGTGAATCACACAAATGATTTCATTTTCACAGTAAAGGCAGCAGCCCGCTGTGGCTGGAGTGTGGGATTGTGGGTTTGGCAGGGTGTGCAGCAGTTCGCTGTGGCTGGAGTGTGAGATTGTGGGTTTGGCAGGGTGTGCAGCAGTCCGCTATGGCTGGAGTGTGGGATTGTGGGTTTGGCAGGGTGTGCAGCAGTCCGCTGTGGCTGGAGTGTGAGATTGTGGGATTGGCAGGGTGTGCAGCAGCCCGCTGTGGCTGGAGTGTGGGATTGTGGGATTGGCAGGGTGTGCAGCAGCCCGCTGTGGCTGGAGTGTGGGATTGTGGGATTGGCAGGGTGTGCAGCAGCCCGCTGTGGCTGGAGTGTGGGATTGTGGGATTGGCAGGGTGTGCAGCAGCCCGCTGTGGCTGGAGTGTGGGATTGTGGGATTGGCAGGGTGTGCAGCAGCCCGCTGTGGCTGGAGTGTGGGATTGTGGGTTTGGCAGGGTGTGCAGCAGCCCGCTGTGGCTGGAGTGTGAGATTGTGGGTTTGGCAGGGTGTGCAGCAGTCCGCTGTGGCTGGAGTGTGGGATTGTGGGATTGGCAGGGTGTGCAGCAGCCCGCTGTGGCTGGAGTGTGGGATTGTGGGTTTGGCAGGGTGTGCAGCAGTCCGCTGTGGCTGGAGTGTGAGATTGTGGGTTTGGCAGGGTGTGCAGCAGTCCGCTGTGGCTGGAGTGTGAGATTGTGGGATTGGCAGGGTGTGCAGCAGTCCGCTATGGCTGGAGTGTGAGATTGTGGGATTGGCAGGGTGTGCAGCAGCCCGCTGTGGCTGGAGTGTGAGATTGTGGGTTTGGCAGGGTGTGCAGCAGTCCGCTAATAAGTATATTGGGGAAAATCCATTTGAAACAGATGGACCCGAAATAACAGCCATAAGTTATATAAACTAGTCAAGAATGAACATTAATTGAAATGATTGTGAAGCGCTCTCATGTAGTGTTTTTTATTACCCTAACAACCCTAATCATTACTACAAGTATTAGGAGGGGAACAGAGGAACTCCCACGTAATTCCCATTTGAATGACTTTGCAATCCCAGTTAATCAGTGCAGAGTGTAAATTCAATCATTAAGACAGGTTTGAAGCTGTGCCGTTTACATGCTGCAGTTTGATTGATTCATTGTGTATTGAGGGATGGAGGGGTGTTCCTTTTCCATTGCTTACCCTACTGTTCCCTTACATTGTGGGGTGTGAAAAGAGATATTAGCGCTACATTTACTCAATGGTCCTAAATAAACAGGTGAAATAATCCTATTGCATGTAGCTGCAGTCAGCCTCACAGGGAGCACTGTGGTTTCAGTATACAATCTGAATTGTTCTTTATTGCCAATGAAATCTTGCTGTTGAGCTGCTTCTGGGTGTGCGCTGCCAGCAATTCACATTGAGAGCAGACGGCAATGCCCCCTCAGCACAGTCCTGCTGGAGAAACAGTTAGAGGGAGGGAGAGCTTCACACTTCACTTCTCTAATACGGTGCCATTTCTCAGCTGAGACACTGCATCTTATTCCACCCACAATTAGCTTGCAGGATTTTTATTTTGTTATTTAGTTGTTGTTAACCATTGAAACACATTGTGGCTGATTCTTAAAACTATTTACTCTAAATTGTATTCAGGGCTTGTTTCATTACACTATGTAACACAATTTTTGTTCCTGGGTAGTAAGTGTTATTTCCTAATTGCTTATGCCTCAAAAGTATAGAAAATGGCTATTATTCCCCACAAACTTTGCTTTTGTGACCAGGACAATGATATTTCAAAATATCACTATTTCCAATGGGAAAACAGGCAAATGTGTGTCTTTTTGTTCACATAAAGTCAGAAAAAAACAACATATGAATCCAAATTAACATGTATTTATACTAAAGTAATACAAAAATGACTACAAAAGATTTAGAAGCAAGTAGTTTTTCGAGATTTACGATTATACTGTAAATACAGTATAATCGTAAATCTCGAAAAACTACTCGCTTCTAAATCTTTTGTAGTCATTTATGACATAAAAACAAACCTTCAAATCACAGAAAGTAACTCGTTTAATTAGAAGAGAGTTCTGATATCTCCATTCGAACGCACTGAAATGTTTGTTTACTGTGCTCTGCGTTAATAATCCTCTTGGGAAGCCCTTTTCGTTTGATTGCAGTTGATAATATTCCCTCAGTTGTGATGGTCGCTCTTTCAATTGCATTACCAGCTCCTTTGACAGATACACATTGTGATTTTGAGAGACAGCCACTCTATGTATTCTATTGTAAGAGTTCTGAAGTGCATGTTTTTCGTTGCTGATGTTAAAATACCTTTTTGATGAAGAAATGTTTTATGTAATAATAAAATACAAATTCAAAAACAGTACATGGAACATATGAGCCGTAAAACAGAAGCACATTTTTTCCAAAACGCCTCACACACAAGAATGTGATTAAATAAAAGGATCTGGTAAACCGTGTCCCATGAGTTATGGCTCCTTTGTTAAAATATACAAACTCTCATAAATAACCAGCTCAGGGAAAAAATCCTCTCTTTTGGAGCAGAGAAACGACAAACCTAGCAGGCAGCATAATTGAAACAGTAACATAGCAAATACGTGTGAACTTACACAGAATTCCAGTGATATTATGCATAGTTAACCCTAACCAGTTGTTTGTGGTGCTTGGCACTGGTTTCTTTGTGACCACTGGCACATAGTGACATTCCGATTACAATATACCCTTAATGGCTACCCTCTAATGTTTCATTCTGTCCTGCCAATTAAGTGAAATGCGGACAGTAGAAAGATATCAGTGAACACGGTCTGCAATTGTTACATGATTTGCATTTTCATGAGAAAATATGCTACGGTAAAATATTTACTTCAATATAAATTCAATGGGAATTCAGACATAATTACATTTAGATTACTGATGCTCATTATTAACCTTTATATCTGTTTGATTCAATGCGTTACCTCATTTTTTTTCACATGAATTTATATTTGATTTAAGAGATATATTCTTCCCCTTCAGAAGAGCGATTTGATTGTACCGTATGCTTCTATGAAATTGAGGTAATAAAAGAGACACTCTTCATTTTTGAATGAATTTTGATGAATGTCTTTGGCTTTATAGATACATACGAAAAACCCAATTTGTTTTTTTCTGTGCAAGGAAGTAAAAAAGCAAGCAGAGATATTGAAAGATTGGCAAAGGTGAAAAAGAAAGCACTTCACTGCAGAAAATCCTGGGCTTTGATAGAAGAGTACGGAGGTGCTGGGGGTCTGCAGATTACACACAGCCAACATCCTGGAGGGGGAAGAGTTTCAGGGAAACTGATATTCATCTATTGACAGCAGCCGTGTCAGCTGTCAGGGAGACGGATCAAAATGCCACTCCAATGCAGGCAGGAGACATCAAGACACTGAAACCTCAGCATTTGTTATTCTACACAATAAAAACATGAAGGCTTTTCATAAGCTGTGGGGGAGCTGCTTATTTTAAAAGTGACAGTGACTTTGTTCTAAGACTGGCATGCTCCCACAGATGGGGCAAACTGAGTGAACTCTGAGAAACAGACAGGTGCACCCGTAAACAATCAGCCTGCCTTTCTCATTTATTCTCAAGTCTCACCTCATTATTTTCTCTTCAGTTATCATGGAAAATCACACCTGTTTTAGGTGAGCAGGGTTTTTTTCCCCAACCCTTGTTCATATAAACCTTCTTTCCTTCTATCCTTCTTTCCACAAACAACATGAAGCAAACCACAAAATCCCCAAGAACCCACGAAACGACATGAAGCAAACCACAAAACCCCCAATAACCGACATGAAGCAAACCACAAAGCTCCCAAGAAACGACAGGAAGCAAACCATAAAACTCCCAAGAAATGACAGGAAGCAAACCACAAAATTCCCAAGAAATGACATGAAGCAAACTACAAAACTCCCAGGAAACCCCATGAAACGACATGAAGCAAACCACAAAACGGCCAAGAAACCCCACAAATGACATGAAGCAAACCACAAAACTTCCAAGAAACCCAGCAAAATGACATGAAGCAAACCACACAACCCCCAAGAAACACCACCTCTGCTCACTGGGACAGCCCTGACAGCAAGGGTGGAAATCCATTTCCACAAATCATCTAGCCATCCTATAGTTTCATGAATTACACAGATACACTGACACCAGTTCTCTCAGGGTCAAAAGCATTGGGAATGATCATTCCATGCTGGAGAGATTGCTAGAGAGCTTTCTGTAGAGTTGGATCTGTTTGTGGTGCAGATTTTTTTAATTTTTTTTTTACCACAGCTCATTATCCCAAGGTGACTTTCAATTTGATATTGAATTTTAAATAATCTGTGTACTTTGTTCTAAACAGCCAGCGTTCTGATGTGTGGTTAAAGGGATTCTCATTAAATGTTCTTATTTCTTGTGTGTTCAATATGCCTTCATCTCCTCCACAGCAAGTTCCATAAGCTGGTCTTCTAAATCAAAATCTGCAACCTTGGTTTATTTTATATTAATAAAATCTATCTTCCTGATTTTCAGAGACCAGTTGAGCAAGCAGGAGGCTGCAGAGACAGGAGGCTGCAGAGGCAGGAGGCTGCAGAGGGAGGAGGCTGCATAGGCAGGGGGCTGCAGCACCATGATCAAGGCTTTGCCAATCAGAACACTATGCTTCTGTGGATGACCGAGTGAAAGACAGGTAGGAAATGAAACAGACAGTGCTTACAGGCTCCCCTAACACAGCTTTCTTATGTTGAGCAGTTTAGTGTTCCAGTAGCATCCCCTGTCTGCGTTTGATTTAACAGTGAATGTAGATTTGTGTGTACTCTTCTATTTATCTGTCTGGTCTTCACATGCCATTACATTGCACTGAAAGAACAGAACACACAAAAGGCGTTGTAGACAGCAGGTTTGCTGCATCATATCTATGGTTAGGAGGTAATAAGTGATCCTCGATTTGTTGTCCCCAGGTAGTAATAGTGCAGTTATCTATGCTGTTGTTTATATCAGTTTACTGCTGGACCCTATTGCAAAAACATGGAACTGCAGAATTGCGAGGAGTCTGTGCTGCCAGCCGATAAGAAGGTGTTAAACTGAATGGAGATGAGTCTTTGCCGAATTTAAGCCACACTAACGGCAGACTGGATGAGTGTTAATAGTGTAATTAAAAACACAGCCATCAGATATTTCTCTTTGCTTTGATGTCTTAACTGTGCATCCAATTGGAACATTTTAAGATTGCCCTGAAAACGTATTTATATTTAATACAGCCTCCTGGGACCAACACTACATGCAGACACCTGCATGTATGACCGGCTGTTTAAACGAAGCTGCTGTAAGATTGTTTCAGGGACCCAGGGCTTGGCAATGGCTCCTGGTCTTCCCAGGGTTCATTTGCCAGAAAATAATCCCCTCCCAGCTGGCTTGCTGCCAGGGTTGAGAACAGGGAAGAGTTACCATTGGATTTGTGAAAAGTTTCCTTCAGTTAATTCTGTGTGTTTGACTTATTGTTTTATTTGTATTGACAAGCTATATATTTTAAATTAATGGCCCATATTCACCATATGTATTACAAAAACTTTTTATTATTTATTAAAACAAAACGCACAGTGTGTCTTCATCAGGTGCTGTAGAGATTGTATCTGTCGTGTTCATGCAGCTATGTCTCAAATGCGTTGTGTTTGTTTCATGTTTTGTTTTAATAAAAAATGTAACATTTTTTAAATAAAATGCAAGAGGAATCGATGCATATAATTATTAACAGTCAAGTCTAAAAGAATAAGAGATTTCTGAGCGTGCGACCAACCTGGTCTGTACGAGCGGCAGCAAGTATACATGCTTTATATATCAATGCTGTGAACTAGTTTTTAACTCTGCAGAGACATTAATATATAAAGTGCCTTCGGGTCAGCACCTCTTCTTGGAAAAAGCTTTGCTGTGCATGAATGCCTTCTAGATTATAAATACACTGAAAACACATGTTCTTTCTAAATGGGTGTGCCTAGATGAGGTTAATGGTCTTGCTTTTGTTGCTGTAATTTATTTTAATTACATATTTATTTTCACTAACTGGATAGTTTCTTAAGCTTCTTTTATATTTTACTATTGAATGGAGGCTGTCGATTACCACAGTAAATCCATGTTACCATCACAACCACATGGACTAATCTGGGTGAGAGTTCTGGTTCAAAAAGTTCAGCTTTGCAAGTTACAGCTTGACTCTCAGCGCATATATCCCATGACCTCCTCTCACTCTTCAGGAGTGATCCGTAACAGAAGAGCATCGCTGAGCCTGGCACTGTGTGAATGAAAGTCACATGACAGAAACACAAACTGGGGTCACTCACCTGTTGGACTTGTGATCCAGGCGGTTGTCACTGAGTTCTCCGAGTGCAGACGCAGGGATGATTAGCTTGCTGTAGAGCAGAGAATTCCTCTTCAGAGCTAGAAGACCCTGGCACAGCTTGGAGCCCATCTCCTCCAGCTCTTGAGTTCCAATCTGCAGACCCTGGGGGTGAAGGCAACCCTTTTCATTGCATTTCCATTCACTTGCAGATGTGTGCATACATGCCAGCCTCCTTGCAAAGAGGTGGGGGAAGTAAACTCATTCAACAGGAAAGCAACATGCAACATGCAACATGCAACATGCAACATGCAACATGCACTTCCCTTTCCCAAACTGATGCATGGTTGAGGAGCAAAACCCCCTGTGATCAGATAAAGATATGCATCTTACTATAAATGTGTAAAATGATGGTCTCTGAATATGCCTCACTGAGGATGTGTTACTTATTAGATTATATAACCCTCATAAACACTTTCTTCTCTATCTGTAGTGTTTTTGGCAGAATGACAGAACGACACTGTTTTCCTGCGGGACTCTTCCTCTTTTACTTGTCTGCTCTCTCCTGCTATCTCTTTCTCTGGTTCATTCTTTCATTCTTTCTATCAAGCTCTAACTGTTTCCTTCCTGCAGTTCCTGCCTCTGTAGATAAGCCGTGCCTTTTCAAAGCTGAGCACATCCACAATGATGTGTAAAGCAGGGTCTGCATCACAATGAGACAGGGGCTTTGTCTGACAGCCCCACCTGTCTCCTGTGAGCGGCAGTGTGTGTGCAGTGCGCTGCGGTGCCCTGGGGACACACTGTGATAGCACAGCGCCCGTCACCTTCCACGACAACCCTGACCACAGGAGCAGCCCATCGGACTGACAATAAGCATTCGGGAGAGTCAGAATTCAGCACGCCGACAAGGGTTACATGAGCACGATGCATAGAACTGTAGCTGTTTATTCAGGGAAAAATCAATTATTTCTGTGTTTACAACGTGACAGGATCACAGTTCACTTCAGTAGTTGGTCAAGCAATCTGCTGTTCTGACACACCAGTCTATCAAAATCTCTGATGGCCGCTGTACCATTTTTCACAGCTTCAAATATATTGACAGCTACTCCAAGCTCAAGTCATATATATATACAGTAAACTGGTACAAAAAGCAAAGTGTAGTTTGACTACCGCAGAGCAAGTGCAAATTAACAGTGATGTAACTTCAGCTTAGGGTGATGCTGTTAAGAACATAAACATTTGGGAATGAGAAAAGGCCATTCTGAGGGAAACTGATGACACTGTCACAGAAATGACTTTTAAAACACAAGTAAGCTCTTTATTAAGAAGACTGAAAATGAGGAGTTCAAAACCTTATTTATCAGTGAAAATGAGTGTGTTTCTGAACCATTGACTGCACAATAGTTACATAAACATCAGCTCAATTGAAGGCTGTGTTTAATACTGAACCAAATAAGTTGAAGCTCATTACAAAGTAAAGCTGTTAACCTTTGTCTGGCACGTGTCCTATTAATAAGAAAGCAAATTAGTCTCAGCACATGCCCAAATTAAATGCAGAACTTACTAATTGCTTTCACAGTCGAGTGTATCTCACCTAATTTAACAATATGGTAGACTTTAATAATTAACTTAAAACTTGCCCTATCATGAGATGACTGCTATGAATTCATTAAGATATATATCTTTCTTTTTTAAATCATTATGTTTTAAAGGAAACAGTCATACACGATTTCAAAAAGAAAGAGCAGACTTAACAATGCTGAATAAAACATAAAAGAACAACAAGGCTCAGCCGATTCAAAAGGTTGTGCAAACCTGCTGCTCTTACCCAAGCCCTGCCCCTTCCTTTCTGTTCTTGAGGGATAGCGTACCCTGCTGCTCTTACCCAAGCCCTGCCCCTTCCTTTCTGTTCTCGAGGGATAGCGTACCCTGCTGCTCTTACCCAAGCCCTGCCCCTTCCTTTCTGTTCTCGAGGGATAGCGTACCCTGCTGCTCTTACCCAAGCCCTGCCCCTTCCTTTCTGTTCTCGAGGGATAGCGTACCCTGCTGCTCTTACCCAAGCCCTGCCCCTTCCTTTCTGTTCTCGAGGGATAGCGTACCCTGCTGCTCTTACCCAAGCCCTGCCCCTTCCTTTCTGTTCTCGAGGGATAGCGTACCCTGCTGCTCTTACCCAAGCCCTGCC
This sequence comes from Polyodon spathula, assembly GCF_017654505.1. Taxonomy (NCBI): domain Eukaryota; kingdom Metazoa; phylum Chordata; class Actinopteri; order Acipenseriformes; family Polyodontidae; genus Polyodon; species Polyodon spathula. The sequence continues at coordinate 17,434,763 of NC_054557.1, read as the reverse complement.
CCTTCCTTTCTGTTCTCGAGGGATAGCGTACCCTGCTGCTCTTACCCAAGCCCTGCCCCTTCCTTTCTGTTCTCGAGGGATAGCGTACCCTGCTGCTCTTACCCAAGCCCTGCCCCTTCCTTTCTGTTCTCGAGGGATAGCGTACCCTGCTGCTCTTACCCAAGCCCTGCCCCTTCCTTTCTGTTCTCGAGGGATAGTGTACCCTGCTGCTCTTACCCAAGCCCTGCCCCTTCCTTTCTGTTCTCGAGGGATAACGTTTGCATTGTTCTCATAGAAGCATCACGTCTCAAATGAAATCTTATATAGGAGTGCATGTAGGGCTCCAGACTCACATGTACAGTTCAGGCCCCATTTAAGAGATGCACTGTAGGATCACAAGTATTGGAGCATGAGTGCTTTGTGATTTGAGTTTAGATCTGAACTGTGCTGGTGAACCTGCAGACACATGAGAACCCCAAGCACACTTGAAACCTAAAGAACATGAACACTGGCAAAGGTGCACCAAAAACTACGTCCACATGAACTGAATACAACTACTTTTACTGCTTGCCTTGCTCTTTAACAAAGATGGCTCAAACTTCCAATTATATTTCAGTTGACTTTATTATATATTGCAGGCAAGATAATTTTTTTTCTTCTTTTATCTGTTTATTAGATAGAAAAATCTCTCTCGACAGATGGAAATTGCAATTATACCAAATCAGTAAAGTAGATTCGCCTCTCATCTGCAATTGAATCAATCTGGTTTGAAAGAGCAGTCTTTATTGTAAGTGACACTATCTACTGTCATCGTCAAACCACATGGCCCTGGTTCCATGTGGGATAGACTCTGTGTTGGTAATGCCTCACCAAGAAAACAAGCCCCATCACTGCAACACCTCCACTGTGGTGGAGGGGAAACAGGGGTCCTAACCAGGCTAACAAAACCAATACAACCAAATAGCTTCCAAACAGCCCAAGAGAGAGAAGGATCTTCAGAAACAATAACAGCAGCATGTGCTTATCAAGCTCTTTATTTACAAATAACAAACACAGCAGCCATGGGTTCGATCACGGCATGCAATTGCTTTATCACAAAGGATGTGTGTGATATGATATGAATGGTTTCTGTATGACAAGAAAAAAGAGTAAATGCTTGAGCCCTGGCTGTGGGAGACACAGCGGGTACTGCAGTCCTGTTACTCCCCAGCTGACTCCCCTGACTCTGAGGCTGTGAACCTGTCCTGACGACAGCAGCATGGGCTTGCAGAGCAGAGTAACTATGAAATAATCTCGGTTTCTAAACAGAGATAGTCACAAAGTGAACACTACTGGGAAAAAAAGCATCAAAAGCGAAATTCAATTCACCATTTTACAGCATGCTTTTTTGTTTCTTAAAAGACTGAAGTTCAGAGAGTTTTGTGCTTTTGATCGATACGCTTCTGCCATGCCTGTGAGATCCCCTCGCTCTGTGCAGTGAGTGAAGATGCTGGAATCAGTATGCAGCACCAGCAGGCACAGAGACCGATTTATACACCACTGCGGCTGGAGGAGCAGACTCCACGTCAGTCTTACAAGCCTGCAGCTACGTTCTTTAATTGGGCTGCTAACATTTCATTTATAGGGGGGCAGGGGGCTTTAGGTTTAGGGGATATTTTAAACAAATGTTTGCATGTAAATGTAACCCTGCCATGTTAATAATGCATAATATTTACAGAGCGCTTGGAATGTTCTAAATGATCATAACTACTGCCTTTACATTACTGGGTTTGAATGAACTTCATACCTTCCTTTCAGTTTTACTGAATATTATAGTCTGTGTGCTATCCAAAATCTGATTCAAGAAAACCACAAACAGCATTCAGCCAGCACACCTTGAGAACAAGAGCTTCTGAAGGGGACACTCAATCCATTCTCGTACTGGTACTAGTTGATGCCTCTGTTTAACTCAGGGTTGCTCGCACCCTTGAGGTATTAAAGGGTACATGAAAGATGCAATGAGTGCACTTTGGTTTTTGTTGTTAAAATAGATAGAGCAACGACAGAAAACAGAAAGTACTGATTAGAGGAGAAACCTCAGAATGGAGTATGGTAACCAGTGGAGTACCACAGTGATCAGTATTAGGTCCTTTGCTATTTCTAATCTACATTAATTATTTAGATTCTGGTATAGTAAGCAAACTTGTTAAATTTGCAGACAACACAAAAATAGGAGGAGTGGCAAACAGCAGCAAAGGTCATTCAAAATGATGTGGACAAGATTCAGAACTGGGCAGACACTTGGCAAATGACATTTAATAGAGAAAAGTAGAAGGTACTGCACACAGGAAATAAAAATGTGCATTATTAATATCATATGGGAGATAGTGAAATTGGAGAAGGAATCTATGAAAAAGACCTAGGAGTTTTTGTTGACTCAGAAATGTCTTCATCTAGACAATGTGGGGAAGCTATAAAAAAGGTCAACAAGATGCTCGGATACATTGTGAAAAGTGTTGAATTTAAATCAAGGGAAGTAATGTTAAAACTGTACAATGCATTAGTAAGACCTCATCTTGAATATTGTGTGCAGTTCTGGTCACCTCGCTATAAAAAAGATATTGCTGCTCTAGAAAGAGTGCAAAGAAGAGCGAACAGAATTATTCTGGGTTTAAAAGGCATGTCATATGCAGACAGGCTAAAATAATTGAATCTGTTCAGTCTTGAACAAAGAAGACTACGCGGCGACCTAATTCAAGCATTCAAAATTCTAAAAGGTATTGACAGTGTCAACCCAAGGGACTTTTTTGACCTGAAAAAAGAAACAAGGACCAAGGGTGACAAATGGAGATTAGACAAAGGGGCATTCTTAACAGAAAATAGGAGGCACTTTTTTACACAGATAATTGTGAGGGTCTGGAATCAACTCCCCAGTAATGTTGTTGAAGCTGACACCCTGGGATCCTTCAAGAAGCTGCTTGATTTCTGGGATCAATAAGCTACTAACAACCAAACGAGCAAGTTGGGCCGAATGGCCTCCTCTCGTTTGTAATCTTTCTTTAGTTCTTATATAACTTTGGACCCCTAAATACAGATACTGGTATAGATATATATTATTCATATTTTAATGCTAGACCATAGCAGAAGAAAAAAGCCCTAAAGAGATTCGAGTCTTATAAATACCTAAGCTCCCATGTTGTAGACTAGAGTATCTGATGAAAGGATCAGAAGCAGCGGTCCTATTGCAATGTGCTGTGTAGTTCAACCACACTGCACGCTCCCCGGGGTATTTGGAATTGCTAATGTTACATAAATAAAATAAGAATTCTAGTTCGTCTTGACAGACCTACCTGTCTCTGGAAATCCCATTAAGGAAACAGCAGAGCAGTGCAGTGCTTATCAGCAAGTTTAAAAACGTTGTTTATTATAGAGCTGCATTACGGTATTTGGTATGCATCCTGTATTAGGGTGTCAGTTGCAATGTAAGGTTTCAATAAGATACTAAATGATATTTCCTTCTCTATTAAAAGCCCTACCAGCTAATGTTTTGACCCCTGCCACCAGAACAAAGCTACTCAACCAGGGTGACAAACCAGCAACAAAGTCCTGAGCTGGGTTTAGAGTGCATTCTCATTTAAAAGCAAGCCCGTACACAATTATACACAGCTGACAGCTACAGGCAGTCTGAAATGTGGGCAGCAGTGCACATTGTCCTCTAGAAGACTATTAACTAGGTTTCTGCACCCATTCAAGTCTGTGCCACTTTGAGAAACCGGTGACAATTTACACAACAAAGTGCTCCTGCCCACAATACTAAACACTTCTATTTTGCATATCATTTATTTTGCCCCAATAATTGCAGCCATTTTTATGTTTTATATTTGAAGAACATGTTCAATACATTGTAATGTACTTCCAGCACATACTTTTCTTTAATTTAAGTAAGCAACATATAGTGTACTATACTCTATATCCCACAAAGTACATCCCAATTTCAACGTAAGAACTTGCTGTATTCAGTGGAATTGAACCCCTTCTGGAAGTTGTTGTATTCATTTCTGTCCCAAGAAACTCCAGTGAGCATGAAGAACACTCCAGATTGAGGGTAGACTATTTGCTCTGAGAATCCCTCGGTTTCTGTCGTGCACGCATTTCCCACTTCTTTTTGGTATTTGCTTTGTGATTATTCTTCAGGATTAGATATTGATTAATATTTTATGAAGTACATTTTCACATTCAAATTATTTCCTTCAGAAATGATCTATCAAGGTTGAAACAATGTCATGGTTGGCTTGTGTTCTTGTTTGTACTGATTCTTATAGCTGGGTGCACAAGGAGGTCATGTCACTCCCCACAGTGCTCATCAAGGAAGCAAGTACTGTCGTTGAGATAGGATTTAAAAACAGGTACCTGGGTTCTGTGTTATGAGCTCTCGACACTGGATACACTGTCTGTCGTTACATTATTGCAGCCTCTCCCAGTCCCTGCATTGCATCCCTCACACGTAACCTTCATCCATACATGTAAGCAGTAGGGCAGCCTTCCTCCTGATCCTTTAGCTCACACTACTAGGCAGGCTACTGTCTCTCGGATCCTGCTTCCTTCCCCCAGCACTATCACAAGGCTACTCTGCCTCCCTCTCCCTCAGAACTAACCAGAAAGCGAGTTGGACTCTACATTATTTGCCAGCAATTACTTTGATGTAGTGAAAAAAATAAAATAAAAAGTAATTTTGTAGGTTAAAATAAAAAAGAAACTGATGAAACTATTCCTTGCCTGCAGGAACAGCATGCTGCAGGTGAGTAGAGGTGGTGTGTTTGAGATGTAAATCACTTTCCTTTGAAGCCTCCCTCCCTTGGCTGACTCAGCCCATCCATGATGGGGTTCCCATGCTCTTCTGTCACTCCAGAAACTGGAAGTGTTTCAGTTTATCTAAAGTCGAAGCCTTTACCGTCTCCTGCTCACTTTTAAAGAGAGCAAAACTTGGGTTCGGCCTTTCTCTTTTTCTCTAAAACCTTCTCAATTTAACATTCCAGCACAGATATGAGAAAAAAGAAGAACTCGTGATGCATAGCGAGGACTCAGAATCTTTTGCTTTGAAGCTGCTCGGTCTGTGTTTTCTATTTCAATCTTGATTGTTTTTTTTTTCTGTATTGAAACAGTTCTTTCTGGAGGACATTTCATATCTCCACTCAATATCTGTGACTTTCAGTTCTATAGGTCTTAAACAGCAGTGTAAATATATAAAGAAAGAATGCTCTGTGTGTGCAATCAATATTTGCACAACCTAACCCTACATGATAAAATACATCTGCCAATGTTTTTTTAATGAATTAACAGTAATCCTGTCTGAAAAAGAGAAGGCGTGTTTTCAACTACTTTTTGAGCACAGGCCCCTCTCATTTGTTCTCGGCGGAACACGGGCACTCGTACATGGTAATTTAGTGAACTTGCAGCTGATTTAGTGACTGGCTGAGGGAGTAATTAAGCCTCTTTTCTCTGCGCTGGCTCCCATGTTGAGCGGGGGCCGCTAATTGGGATGAATTAGAGCTGAATTCAGGGAGGCTTGTGCTGGCCGTTCAGGTACACTAAAGACTTGGAGAGGGACACTCCAGTTCATTTTGTATTAGACCTGTTCCACAGCCTGATGGTCTGTCACACCATTTGGATACATTAATGTTCTTTTTTATTTTTTAAAGAGCATTCAGAATGCTGCTCGTTTTAGAACACTGTGCATCACAAACAACACATATTAACAGATCTATTTTTACACACAACGGGGCTAATTGAAGTGAAGAAGAAGAGACCAAGAGAATAAGCATGAGATGGAGAGGGTAGAGGGGAGGTACATTCATCAGTTAGTCTTACTTGTCTTACTGTCTTTTGAAAGGTAAACAGCTAATCATATTGTTCAGTAATGTCCTGATGTTTTTTGGCTACGCTATGAAAGAAAGTCTAGACAATATTTTCAAGTCACCTCAAGTCACAACTGTTTATGTGCATTGTTATTTTTTCCTAGAGTTAAGTTCACCTTTAATTGAGAATAAGAATGTATATTGTGCTGACTGGAGAGCTGACTCCTCCAATGTACTGCACTGTTTGCTATTCGGATTGTGATCATTTGGCCTAAAATGTTGTTTCAAATTACTACTTATCACGGGTACGGTTATGTAGCAGATAAACAAAACACTACGATTTCCAGTGACAAAGACAATGTACTGTATACACCATCTGAATTATTTACATAGTGATGTTGTCATTTAATTAAAGGCATCCACTCCCTGGTTTCCAAGGCGACTAGGTGCACTAAGGAGCAGTGATGATGTCATCACCAAGTTCTCTGAAGCCTGCGGGCCTGCAGGCAGCTTGGTGGCAGCTGTCTTAAGCCTGTTTAATAAATGGAGAGAGCTGGTGTGCAGTGATACATTATCCGAGCCAGATACAGCATCTTCGACATGTCATATTTGCAGGGGTTACTTTGATTCTAGATTGAGTGCTGCTATGGCAACAAATTACCTTTCCTTTCATTTTTGTGTTATTTCTAAAAGGCACTTAACTAGACAAATAGCCTGCGTCCTGCCTGGACTAATCCCTATATCACTGAGCCTGAGGCTTCTGGTTTTGATGTCTGATCTGTTGTAATACATCGACTGCAGATACAGAATCCTTCCTCCAATGACTGCCCCCGTTTGGTCACACTGGCAGAACATTCCTGCCCTGTGGCACGACAGCCTTAACAAGTTGCAAGCATATTAGCATGCGTGAAATGGAGGAAAAGCTTGTAATTTGTTCATGCATCTTCTCAAAGAGACTGTATTACTTGCTAAACACAAGTCTGGGATACCCAACCACCACAGAGGAACCTGAATGGGAAGGGAGTTACTGAAGGGACCCGATCCCTGTGCAAAGCACAAAGAGCTGCAGCACCCACCTTGTAGAGCCCCTGGTCACAGCCGCAGTAGGTGCTCTCCATGGTGTAGCTCCTCACCACCCCCATCTCTCTCCACACGACCACCCGCGCCGTTGATGCCCGAGACTTCTCCACCAGGAAACTGCAGCTCTGGAAGGCAAATGCTGGCGCTATCTTGTCCAGGATTTTGGGAAGAGTCTGCAACAGCAAATGTTATTCCTCAGTCCTAATGGAAACTCCATCCCCGTTACACTGGCACTGCAGCCTTGCTTAGGGAAGGCAAACAAATAAGCCTCTGTGTACCACACAGATCAGGACAGATACACTAAACATAAGGAGGATCCTACCCGGTATCCAGGGTCCTCCTTCAGTGCCATAGTGTTGACAGTGGAGCCAGACTGCCATAATGTCTCCTTGATGCTGCAGCCATACAAGAAGACATTCTTCTTCCGTGAGTGTCCATGATAATCACAGAATACCTGCAGGGGTTAGAAAAGGTTAGAGCTAGCAGGAATCTCCCGTTCTGCATTCAGAATGAGCCCGTTTAATATCATGTCTTAAGAAGTTGTTCAAGGCCTCCAACCTCAGATTGAGGCAAGATTGCGCTGAGCCTTGTACAGAACATACAAACTAGAAATACATTTTTCATAGCTCTTTTTACGTGTTTAGCTTGTAATTCATATTCTGTGAATACAGCTGATCTGGAGGTGCAGTGCTGCAGTACACAGCCATGAAATTTTCATTTGAAAGTAAGTAATCTACAGTATAAGAGAGTTCAACTTTAAATTTGAAAACACTACTGAGCTCCATTGTTCAAGCGAGTACATTAAAACAAAGTTACACTGTCTCACGGTCTGGGCAAGAGCAATAGCCTTAGCACTAACAACCTTGGGTGCGCTATCAGAGCTACAGAGGAAAGGCCAGCTACTGCGATCTGTGCCTGCTGGGCTTGCCAAAAAAAAAAGATGTGCAGGGCCAAATGTCAATCTGCCTTTCATAGCATAGGAACAGTTATGCTGATTATACATTCTTTTCTTGTTACTCTGCAGATTTTATATAGGCAGGTTTGGCAATAGGGAGGGGGGAGTCACTGATACATTTCTCTGGAGCTCAAGGAAGTGAAACTGAGGGAAGCTATTGAGTGTAAGAGCCTCTCTGTGACACACTTGCGCAAACCCTTCATACTCACACGTTACAGCTTTGACAAGCGTAAGATACAGCACGTGAAATAGAGCACCTGAAATACAGCACGTGAAATAGAGCACCTGAAATTCAGTGTGTGAAATACAGCAAGTGAAATACAGCACCTGAAGTACAGCACGTGAAATGCGCACAGAGCAGTGAAGTTGGTACTGAAGGGCTTTGAAAGGCCACACTCACCAGCGGAGTCCTCCCAATACTATTGAGGTAGTAGAGAAAGCCCTTAGCATGGTAGATTGTGGGGCTCAACTTCAGGTCTGGCTTCATCCATTGTCTGTTCAGATCCTCTCCACTCAGGGAGCAGCGATGCCTGAAATCACACAGGAGAGCACGCTTAGCATACAGCAGGGAGCCATGCCAAGGCTGATCAATGCCATCCACAGCCCATTAGCCCACCTAAATCACCTTGAGATGCCTGCTGTGAAGGGAATTCATTTACCATGGAACTGTATTGGCTTTGAAAGGGTTAAGCACTTCGGGCACACAAGGAATTGAGCCGTTGTTCAAACGGTTTCTTCTTAAAAGACATTTGAGAATGAGAAAACTGACCATGTGGATGACCAGATCCAGCCTCTCAGTACATTTTAAATGCTGTTTCTTGCTCCACCTCGTTGCAAAAATGTTATTTGCAGGACAAATATGTCCCTTCTACATTGTAGGTTCAAGCCTCAATGATTGTCCATTTTGTTTCCCTTGAGTGTGTTGGGGGCTTGGTGGCTCTCTCAGATGAGATTCAAACATTGGATCTTCTGGCTGCACCAGCGTGACCAGAGGTTGTCTATATCGTGTATCAAGTGTAAATAAAAAAAGTCTGTGAGTTTTAAACCACTTCCATGCTGAATATATACACACATGTCCACATTATATTGAGGACACCTGCTGTAGAAGAACAGATACAAAAATCTTGCAGTGGAAATTCTATCATGTATATCTCCATGTTTTCCTGCTGAATTGGTTGATTTCAATTTCGTGTATCCTTTCCTCTGAATTTTCAATTGAAGAGCTTGCATCTCGTAGTAGAAGCAGATTTGAGGAAAAGAGCATAAAAAATATACTAACCTAACATTAGATTTCCAAAAATCAAATTTTCCTTAAAAGACCAAACAAAGTAATTGATTTTCCCTTTCATAGTTGAGGTCTAATGGGATAGAGAGCGCATACTTTCTAGTTACAGTGTTAGGTAGGGCGCTACACACTTGGCTTGAACAAATGTGTTTCATTATTCTTTTAATGAAATGGCAGCAAAGGTAGAACGCGAGTCTCAAACACCGCTGTGTCTGTCTCAGAACAACACACACTGACCGGCACTCATGCAAAACTGTGGGAACGTAACGTAAAGCAGGTGCAACTAGCTAAAGCCAGACCATACAAACACAGCATACTGGTTAGTCAAAGGTCTTGCAACATAGGAAACCAACATTGCAGCCATTGCATAAACCACTTAGATGACAAAAACTACATTGTAGTTTTGCAGACACAAGTACAATCTTAGTGAATACATGATGCAATCAAAGGAAATTAAATATGAGATGTTACTGTATTAACTAAAGCTAAACAAAACTGGGGGCTAGCTTGTTTTCACCGTGGTTGTTTGTAAATGTATTTTTAGCATATTTCATGGAAAGCTTACTGAGTTATCCATGTTTGAACAGCATGTTTTACTGATTGCATTGTGTTGTGTAAGTGCAGCATTACAGAAACACTGTTGAAATTTTAAAGCATTTCATATACCAGTATTTAATATAGAATGTTTGGCACTCTGCATGTGGCTTCCTGGTCAATCCTCTGACATGGTGCCAGGTACTAATAATTAATGAGAGATTTGGCACAGAACAAGATGAGATCAAAGTGAACACAGGGATGTACAATTAAAGTCAGCTTGCATTTTGTTTTCAGTATTGTGACGCAGTGATTTTGTAGTTTTCTTGATGAATTGCCAAGGCCTCATCTTCTATTTATTGCATTTTGTGTACCTGAGAGCTGTGTTCTGTCTTAATTTAGAATAATTCATAACAAACAAATATGTCAAGTGCCACTCTTAGCAACACTACTTATGCCTATAAAATATACAGTACAGTACTGCGCAACACATCCCCTTTAATTACAAGTCCTAGCTTTGTTATTGATTTGTTTTTCATGGCCAGATTCATAATTTAAGCAAATCTTTGTGAATATATACATGCACATACACATACATGCACAAACGTACACAATGCAGGGAAAGTAACAGCAAGGTAGCTACAACAAGGAATCTTGAAAGCAGATAAGCCCACGCATGTATTTTCTTGTGTAAATGGCCAGGAGGAGAGCACTGAGCTAATGGGAATTAGCTCTATACAGACTAGAGTGGTTTTTTGGCCTGACGTCAATATTATGTCTTTAGAAATTATATTAAATAATTTCATATTTCACGGTTGACTGCTGGAATATAAAAAAAACAAAAAAAAACAAAACAAGAAAGTTTTCCACTGTAGATCTGCATGAAAAGATTGTTGAATTGTTGCTTTGTTTTTAATAAGACTTCAGACCTACCTGTGACCTGCCAGAACAGCACTAGCACCGCTCTCCAGGCGTGTCCAAGCCAGTGTTTTTAATAGGACTTCAGACCTACCTGTGACCTGCCAGAACAGCACTAGCACTGCTCTCCAGGAGTGTCCAAGTCAGTGTTTTTTTTTTAAAGGCTTGGTCTATGGATTACTGCCAGCAACATTAATATGTCTCCTCACGCCTAATTTAAACTCTGTGAGGTTAATGCACTTGTGACACTTAAAAACGCACCAGGCCTGAAAGACATGCTTGGTTACTTTGAACAGAAGTAAGATGTCGGGCTTGAATGGTTTCAAATCATAAACTGACGCAACAAAGCACTAAAAGCAAGCAATAGATGTATAGAACTGTGCAGTAACGGGCGGAATAGTGAACAGTGTGTAATGCATGTGATAATGGAGTGTGCCAAGCTAAAACAATGCACCGCTGAGCATGCTATCACTCCTCCCTTGCAGTTAATCAACTGCAGAGTCCTTTCTGTATCTCTTAACAGGCCTGTAAAAGAAAGCATGAATCAAAGGTCCTTCACAATTCAAACTTTACTGATCTTATTTATTTGAAGGAGTTGTAATTCCAGACATCAGAGGGGTACAGTATGACTCTTTGTTCTCCAAGCATTTGGAATAAGGTAACCCCAGTTGCTGCTCGAGAATATGAGATTGGAATACAGCTAAAAGATCCTGCAACCCATCTAATTGGTTTAATTAGAGATCACAAAACCTAGGGCTTCAAATCATTTATCAGTTAATTATGTTGCATGCATTTGATCAGTGAGTTTTGTGTTTTTCAAACAAGGCAAATGTTTGAGCAGAATATGTAGCTTTTTTATATACCTTCTGTTGTTGATTCAAAAGCTCCCCAGAGGAGATAAAAACAAAACAGTTACATTCTGTTCATAATTCAAAAGCCCAAATATGATTTTTGATTTTTAGTATCATGCTGTTCAAATATGGGACTTAAGTTGTGAATCTTTCCCTCAGCAATTATTTTAAATGCCTCTTTATTGACTGTTAAAAGACCCAGCACTAGAAGCAGCTGGAGATCAAACCATTGCTAAGACCTAGAGCTTGTCTACACAGCAGTGAGTGGCCCCAGTCCTTTGTTGCTTCTGTGTCAAAATCAGAAATCAAATGAATCCAGGCTTGAGTAACGAACTATGTTAAGAACATTATATTTTAATCTTGTAGCAATTTGATTTGAGAACCTGTTTAAAACCATATTACAGCAATCCCCAAGGTCTTCAATTACAGATATCTTGTTATGGATATAAAGGTTTATTTACTGCAGCTATTTGTATTGATCTCAAAAAAGCATTCAATACGATCAACCTTAAAATAATGAAATCCGAGTTACTAAAGTTGAGCTTTGATTACACTGCAGTAAACTGCTTTTCAAATTACCTTCATGATAGAACACAGAGGGGGTAATTGAAGTAAAACAAACCTGACTTGGCTGGTATGAAAAGGCACTTACTCTAAAACAATATAAATACACCTGCATGTAACACACAAGAGCACCGATATAAATGCACTTCCATCTACTGAGAGACATTCTCAGCTGTCTTTGCCTCCAGTGTGCTACGTATTATTGCAATTTGCTTTTTTTAATGTAAAATTTGTATCCGGCTGTCTGGGCTGTCTGCTTCCGAAGTCATTTCTCTCCATAACAGTCCTACTGTATGTGCAGTGACTCAGACAGCAGTTACCAGCTGACCCTGGAATACATGTATTGCAACAGGCAAGACAGTAAAAGCATGTGTTTAATATAAAGAGTTGTGCAGTACAGTCTGTAGGCTTCATGCTTCAGTGCAACACCGGTGCCTGAACAATCAATCCACTTTTGGGGGGGCAGTCATCAGAAACGAAAGTGGTATGCAAGCAAAACTGGTCATTCGATTAAACAGGTGCTGCACGCAACCTGCAAGGATGTCAAATAAACCTTTTTTTCCGGTTTCTGAAGCGCCCTTTTTTATTTTTTCAAACATGGTTGCCAGGGTAATGAGAAGATCCCAGGGGGAACGGGCAGGTCACAACAGCAGCCCAATTAACCACTCACACATTCCACTTCATTGTCTCATACTCACTGCAGCATATTAAGCCTGGTAACTATTGTCTAACTGAAGGCACTGCCCTATCCTCCTCGACCAGGCAGACACACATCTGAAAACAGACATGCAGAATAATATGCTTGAAGTGATGATAATAATAATAATAATAATAATAATAATAAATAATAATAATAATAATAATAATAATAATAATAATAATAATAATAATAATAATTCATAACGGAAACATCCACAAGTAATTGCATGAAACATTTATAAATCAACAGATGCATAATGCTGCCAAAATCTTCCCAGCGTTGAGCCCCTCGGAGAAAGATTAAATAATGAATGCCAGCCTCCCAGTATGAGACCACCTGGAAGAGGGGAACGGAGGGACCACCTATCCCAAAACAAATTAGTGACTATGGGGGATCAAACAAATTGATTTCCCCTCTCTCGGTAATTTCTGCCTAGCTCGTTAGAGCTGCATCTTATTGGACTGCTCATAGTTCAAGTTTGTGTTTGCCAGGAGCCCTGAGGCATTATCTGATAGTGATATGCTGTGAGCAACAGACCAGATAACAGTCATTTGTCACTCTGAAGGACCATTATCTAACTTCTCCACACATCGAGCTATCATCTGTGAGACACAACATGAGATAACTAAGAGCCAGTTAGCATTATGCTGGCAACTCCAGCTCCTTGAACTTAAAGAATGTACTGTGTGTGGGACCAGCCAGTTACACACATCAGGAGTTCGGAGCTAGCCATGAACAAGGTATTGCACGCAGAAAATAAAAATGTACATTATAAATATCATATGGGAGATACTGAAATTGGAGAAGGAATCTATGAAAAAGACCTAGGAGTTTTTGTTGACTCAGAAATGTCTTCATCTAGACAATGTGGGGAAGCTATAAAAAAGGTCAACAAGATGCTCGGATACATTGTGAAAAGTGTTGAATTTAAATCAAGGGAAGTAATGTCAAAACTGTACAATGCACTAGTAAGACCTCATCTTGAATATTGTGTGCAGTTCTGGTCACCTCGCTATAAAAAGGATATTGCTGCTCTAGAAAGAGTGCAAAGAAGAGCGACCAGAATTATTCTGGGCTTAAAAGGCATGTCATATGCAGACAGGCTAAAATAATTGAATCTGTTCAGTCTTGAACAAAGAAGACTACGTGGCGACCTAATTCAAGCATTCAAAATTCTAAAAGGTATTGACAGTGTTGACCCAAGGGACATTTTCAGCCTGAAAAAAGAAACAAGGACCAGGGGTCACAAATGGAGTTTAGAAAAAGGGGCATTCAGAACAGAAAATAGGAGACACTTTTTTACACAGAGGATTGTGAGGGTCTGGAATCAACTCCCCAGTAATGTTGTTGAAGCTGACACCCTGGGATCCTTCAAGAAGCTGCTTGATGATATTTTGGGATCAATAAGCTACTAACAACCAAATGAGCAAGATGGGCCGAATGGCCTCCTCTCGTTTGTAAACTTTCTTATGTTCTTATGTTCTTATTATGTAAAATAGGGATTCCTCTACTTTTCCAGCTGGTTGAGCTCCTGCTATTGATTGCTCATATCTTTCACCTCTCTCTGATAGGGAGTGAATGGGGAGCTGTGTTAGAGACAGGGCATGTCAAACAGCTTGTCCAAAGCGCTGGTGAACTCGGAGCACATTTCTTGATAGCGTCTCACAGGCTGCACTCCCACCTGCACATGATTCTTCTCAACAGCAATCACAGAAGCGCAGACAGCAGGGGTGGGTCCTCGTCTTGACAGCTGACACGTGTCAATTTTTTTTTCTTAGTGCAGAGATCTGTGATACATGACTGGTGCTTTCATTGTTCACTCCTCTGCCTCATATATACATATCTCTTCCTATACAAGCTGTCTCATCTCAATGGAAGAAGGGCTTCCCACTGTATCTGAGGAACTACCCTGTACTGACTTACTGCATTTAAATAACAAGGGAACTAGTCTACTTGGAGAAAAGATCCTCGAGCAGGTTCGGAAGCATTTAAACTAGAAAGGAAGGGGGGAGAAATCAACAAAAAAACAGAAGGGAGACCGCATCAAAACAAGAACAACAACTCAGGTAAGACAACCATTAAATGTATTTATCTAAATGCTAGAAGTATCAGAAACAAAATTCTAGAACTTGAAGCTACTGCACTAACAGGTAACTATGATGTGATAGGTGTTACAGAAACATGGTTATCTGAGAGTGATGGGGACGAATATAATATTTGTGGGTATACACTGTATAGGAAAGACAGGCAGGACAGAAGAGGAGGAGGGGTAGCGCTATACATAAGAAACAGTCTTGAAGCCCAGGTGTTAAACCTGGACAAAGAAAATAAAACCGAATCAATATGGGTCAGAATAACAGACAAAAATTCAAAAGGCATAATAATAGGAGCATGCTATAGACCGCCAGATTCAGACGGTGAGCACAATAATCTGTTATACAATGACATTAGAAATGTGTGTAGCAAAGGAGAAGCCATACTAATGGGGGATTTCAACTTCCCCCAAATAAAATGGGAAAACCCGGTGGGTAGCGCGAAGGATGAAATAGAAATGGTGGAAATGACAAATGACTGCTTCCTAACACAATTTGTGAAGGCACCCACTAGAGGGGAGGCATGCCTTGATTTAGTCTTTTCAAATAACGAAGATAGAATAACTAAAACAGAGGTCAGAGAACCACTGGCAAACTCAGACCACAACATGGTCTCATTTGAAGTGTTTTTTAAATCCTCAAAAGTAAAGACTAAAGCTAAGGTTTACAATTTTAGAAAAGCAAACTATGAAGGTATGAAACAGAGACTAACAGAAGTAGATTGGAGTAAAATAGAGAAAACACCCACAGAAGAAGGATGGTTGTTCTTCAAAAACGTAGTACTAGAGGCGCAAAACAATTACATCCCTAAAGTAGACAAATCTAAATGTAAAACTAAATTGCCAAAATGGTTTAATAGATCAATTAAAAAAAAATATTCAGCGAAAAAAGGCACTTTACAGAGCATTAAAAAAGGACCAAAAAGAAAGTACACAGAAAGAGTACACAGAACTGCAAATGCAAGTCAAAAAGGAAGTTAGAAAGGCCAAGAGAGAAATAGAAATGAACATTGCTAAGGGAGCTAAAACCAATTCCAAAATGTTTTTCCAATATTACAACAGCAAGAGAACATTCAAAGAGGAGATTAAATGTTTAAGAGATACAAATGGCAAAATCGTAGAGGAAGAAAAAAAAATAGCAAATATGTTAAATGATTACTTTTCACAAGTTTTTACAAAGGAAGATACTGACAACATGCCCCACATGTCATCCAGTTCCTATCCAGTTTTAAATAACTTTAGCATAACTGAGGCAGAAGTGTTAAAGGGACTAGGAGCTCTTAAAATAAACAAATCCCCTGGGCTGGATGAGATCCTCCCAGTAGTACTCAAAGAAATGAAAGAAGTTATTTACAAACCGCTAACCAAGATCATGCAGCAGTCTCTTGACACAGGGGTGGTACCGACAGACTGGAAAATTGCAAACGTAATACCGATCCACAAAAAGGGAAACAAAACTGAACCAGGTAACTACAGACCAGTAAGCCTGACTTCTATTATATGCAAACTTATGGAAACTATAATAAGATCCAAAATGGAAAATTACCTATATGGTAACAGAGTACTGGGAGACAGTCAACATGGTTTTAGGAAAGGGAGATCGTGCCTAACTAACTTGCTTGATTTTTTTGAGGATGCAACATCGATAATGGATAATTGCAAAGCATATGACATGGTTTATTTAGATTTCCAGAAAGCTTTTGACAAAGTCCCGCACAAAAGATTAATTCTCAAACTGAACGCAGTTGGGATTCAAGGAAACACATGTACATGGATTAGGGAGTGGTTAACATGTAGAAAACAGAAAGTACTGATTAGAGGAAAAACCTCAGAATGGAGTGTGGTAACCAGCGGTGTACCACAGGGATCAGTATTAGGTCCTCTGCTATTCCTAATCTACATTAATGATTTAGATTCTGGTATAGTAAGCAAACTTGTTAAATTTGCAGACGACACAAAAGTAGGAGGAGTGGCAAACACTGTTGCAGCAGCAAAGGTCATTCAAAATGATCTAGACAAGATTCAGAACTGGGCAGATACATGGCAAATGACATTTAATAGAGAAAAATGTAAGGTACTGCACGCAGGAAATAAAAATGTACATTATAAATATCATATGGGAGATATTGAAATTGGAGAAGGAATCTATGAAAAAGACCTAGGAGTTTTTGTTGACTCAGAAATGTCTTCATCTAGGCAATGTGGGGAAGCTATAAAAAAGGCTAACAAGATACTCGGATACATTGTGAAAAGTGTTGAATTTAAATCAAGGGAAGTAATGTTAAAACTGTACAATGCACTTGTAAGACCTCATCTTGAATATTGTGTGCAGTTCTGGTCACCTCGCTATAAAAAAGATATTGCTGCTCTAGAAAGAGTGCAAAGAAGAGCGACCAGAATTATTCCGGGCTTAAAAAGGCATGTCATATGCAGACAGGCTAAAAGAATTGAATCTGTTCAGTCTTGAACAAAGAAGACTACGTGGCGACCTAATTCAAGCATTCAAAATTCTAAAAGGTATTGACAGTG
The DNA here is from genome assembly GCF_017654505.1 of Polyodon spathula. Lineage (NCBI taxonomy): Eukaryota > Metazoa > Chordata > Actinopteri > Acipenseriformes > Polyodontidae > Polyodon > Polyodon spathula. The sequence continues at coordinate 17,417,442 of NC_054557.1, read as the reverse complement.
TCGACGCAAGGGACTTTTTCAGCCTGAAAAAAGAAACAAGGACCAGGGGTCACAAATGGAGTTTAGAAAAAGGGGCATTCAGAACAGAAAATAGGAGACACTTTTTTACACAGAGAATTGTGAGGGTCTGGAATCAACTCCCCAGTAATGTTGTTGAAGCTGACACCCTGGGATCCTTCAAGAAGCTGCTTGATGAGATTTTGGGATCAATAAGCTACTAACAACCAAACGAGCAAGATGGGCCGAATGGCCTCCTCTCGTTTGTAAACTTTCTTATGTTCTTATGTTCTTATGTACAGGGCTGTCTCCAGCAAGCGCTGTCTATTAGCAGTGTTCTAATATCCACTATCTCTATGATGGGGCTTCAATCAGCTAAGTTAAAAACTATAAGTCAATGGTTCAATCCATACGAGTAATAGAGGGCTGCAAGGAGTTACCTGCCTACTCTCTCACTCCTGCAAAAAACAAATGCACACATTGACCTGGCCCTTTGAAGTGCCTAATCATTATGCCTTCAGGTTCTGTTCAACGACACTGAGTTCCTGCAATTTTAAAGGTGACTTTTTTATAGTGAATTATTTTATTACTAATACGATTTTGAGAAGGGCGACAAATGGTCCATGAAAGAAAGAAAGAAAGAACAGGATTTTTTAAATTTTTTTTTTTTTTTTAATTTTTTTAATTTTTTTTGCCACACTACAGCACTTCATTGCTTAGCAGAATATGCATGTGATTCCTCATTCCCTTTCATCCCTCGGGCCCCTCTTGCTGTTAATACCTTGTTCAAAATAGCCTGTTGAAATGCAAAATGGTCACTTTCAATACATCCTGGCCCAGAACTCTATCCAGACTCTCAGAACACGTAACCGCATAACGAGCTGCACATTTCCATCCCTGTCTGGCTGTGCTTCCTGTGGAGGAATCAGAATACATTTCCATGTTTGACCTATCTCAGTCAGGATTCTAAGAGCTGCACTGCCCTCAGTTGAATAATTGGCCTGATTGCTGTCTGTAAAAGGCCTTGGCTGATTTAAATGGTTATTTTTTCCATTGGCTCTGAGTCTTTCAAGTTGAAAGCAAGGCAAGGTGTTGCAGTAGTCGTGGCTGTCTGACATGACTACTGCAACAGTATTTCAGTGTTATTCACATCCAACTTCTCATGGTCTGAGGTTGGATGCACTTTGCAGCAAACCTGCTCTTATGTTTTCACAACAACTCTGAGGTTAGCTGCTTGTTTCCATAGAAACATCTACAGACCCAGCAGTATACAGTGGTGCTAACAAGTTATTCATAATGACTTCTAACCAATTGTATTTGATGTAAATGTAACTAAAGCATTTATATTGTTTTCTCTGGGCACTCCTAGCTTCTACTGCACAGACCCTCTTTTACTCAGTTTATATGAGAATTCATTCTTGTTTTCTCCAGTTTGAATTTGCAATATTAACAGACAAGAAAATGCATTTCCCATTAGAATCAAAGGTTACCAATAACACCTTCAAGGGGAGAACACCATTCTACATTTAGGCCGGTCATGCACTGTGTATTTAAAGCTGTGTTCAGGAGATTCAGTAAATGAACAGTCTGGGACCCTCTGAGGATATTAACTGATTCAGGCTCAGAAGTGAGTCCCAGTGGTTTAAACTGTAATGAAAGTTAAAGCTGAATGCCTTTCTTTCCTGTTAACTGCCAAAGGTGAAGCTCAATAGATTAATAATAAAGAAGCCAGAGGCTCAATAACAACTCCTTACATTTTCTCAGGGCAAACTACTTCCCAATTTATTTAGTGAGAATGTAGACAGTCGAAGTGTTCCTGTTCAGGGTCATCTGGAGTTGGCATCACCCTGCTGTCCCCTCGATTGTGACATCACTGCATGGGTCTGCCCCACTCCCATTCACTAGCATCTATCAATCTCGGGACCTATTCTATTGTGACATCACGGCTGTGGAGCGCTGACTGACAGCAAGCAGTCTTCACTGCATGGGTCTGGCCCACCCCCATTCACTAGCATCTATCAATCCCGGGACCTATTCTATTGTGGCATCACGGCTGTGGAGCGCTGACTTCACTGCCCTTCCCTTAAACTCAATGACTTCAATCAGCCTGTCAGAGTGCATGATGGGTTTCTCAAGGAGACACGAGTTTCTATCGAATGAGATTTCTCACCTATTGTCACTGGTATTGGATCAAGTCCAGAGAATCTCTGTCATACAGGTAAGTGGTAAAACAATGAAGGAAGCTATAAAAGAAAGCATCTATTCCACACCATGGAAACAGGGCAATGAGTGAACTGAAGCTCGGCACCACAATGCTCTCTTAATACTGCTTTAAAAACAAACCTAGTGCTGGCACAATCAATCCTCATCTCCTAATCCTCTCAACAGAAATCCAGTGTATAATTCCCCTGCGAAGACCGGAGCTGCACCAGAACCACTAGAAAGACACCCTGTGTTTATCTATTCATCACCTGGCTGTGTTTGACTCCTGTCCTTTAAAGGAGCTCTCTCCTGTGGCCCCAAAAAACAGCCTGAGGTCTCTGGCGTGGTCTCTCTCTCTCTCTCTCTCTCTCTCTCTCTCTCTCTCTCTCTCTCTCTCTCTCTCTCTCTCTCTCTCTCTCTCTCTCTCTCAGACTGAGCGCAATGATGAATAACACATTTTCCTTGACAGACCGCTCCATTCATCACGCGCGTCTCAATCCTGCTAACGGAGGCCTCACACTATGTCAATGTCGTATGCTGGACCGCCCCAATGAATCAATTTTTTTTTAATACAGCTTAGCCCTGTGTTTCTGTCTTTCTTTTTTATTTCTTTATAAAGTAATAAATATAAGAACACAGAATAAAAGTTTATGATTGCAGGAGCAGACTCTATTATGAATAATTTTATATCAGCCCAATGGTGGAACTGGTCCAGTGTCAAAAAAATCAATCAGACTTTAGAAGAGTCATGTGATCTTAGAGCTGTGTTATACACAAAACAAACAGCAGCTGGCAGGTAAAGCATTTAATTTATACTGTAACAGTAGCAGACTAGAGATTCAAACACATTTCTTTTGACAGACTCTCGCCCCATGTATGATACGCATTTAGAAAGTGAATCATCCATGAGAAGGTTAATATAACACAGAGGGCAAGTGTGCAGTTTCTCAGAATGGATCATTGATCTAGATCAGGACAAAAAATGTAATCTTGAATATCAGAGAAAGAACATTCTATGTTTTTAAAAGGAATTCAAACTGCAATTAAAATGCAGTTGTGCAAGTCAGCGGTCCTGCATGTATATATATATACATACACACACACACACACACACACACACACACACACACACACACACACACACACACACACATAAAAGTACATCTGAAATTGCTCAGGAACAATTTTGTGGGTAAGCATACCGTTTTGTGAAGATACAAAAGTAATGAATACCTGCAGCAAAACAATGAGCTTCTTGAAGAAATAAACAAATCATTTCTTCTGACTGCTATGCCAGGGGTCACTTTGGCAGCTTCCATCTGAGAGTGCAAATTATAGATGGGAGCTGGGCAACAGATAGACCGAGCAGCAACATTCCTTACAACTCAACAATGAAAACGCAGGATTCTAAATTCCGCTTGGATATGCTGAGATTTAAGGTTATTGTTTTCAGATTCCAAATACATTAAAATAGCCTTTAGACCTGAGGATGTCAGTCAATACTGATGTACTTTACTGATTAATTTCCCTGCAGCCTTCAATGAATGGTTTTCCATGAATCACAGGTGTTGTAGTAATCTACCAGTTATTCATCAGACAAGTGAAAGCCCAGATAATCCATTTATTCAGCCACTTAAAAAAATAAATACATAGAAATGAAGGCAAAAGAAAGGCTACCTTTCAAAAACTCTCCTGTCCCCCAACAGTGTGGATCCAGCATATCAATGATGCATTGCATGTCAACTTTAATGTGCAGTACTGGGGAGTCTGAAGGGTCTTCTGCTGTCTCAACACTCTCTCTCTGTGACGTGTCTATTAGGCACCCTGCCTGCAGAGCACTAAGAATGTGATCCCTGTCAATAGAGCCGGAACTGATAAGGAGCTTAGAGTGAGAAATACAGGGTTCAGTGATCAGGGCACTGCAGTGACCAGCCTCTACTGATAAGCAAATGCATTTCCAATCCAAACAGACTGCTTGATACAATAAGGGACTGGAATCAATACAGTCCCTCAGGGTATAGACAGCTCAGTATAGCCAAGTGATATTGCAATGTGTGGCAATGGAAGGAGGGTACCACCTCTCTGTGGCACACAGCCCCCTGCAGGTTATCCACCAAACCCTTGAAGTTGTACTGTGTGTCTGCTCTAGATTCCTCCCGTTACCTCTACAGTTAAATCTCACTTGTGATTGCCCTGCGTACAGTACTAGACCCAAGTCATGATTCTTTAGATTCAAAGGCATTCCTGCAAGACTACTTTGATTTTTGTATTCCAGTCGGATTCCATAACCATGTCAACAGGATTTATATTTGGTATTTGGAGAGGGAAACTTGCCAAGCGGGTCTAAAAAAAAAAAAAAAAAGATATATATAATTTAATGAGGGATATCTAAACTACAGTTTCCTGCTGTGTGACAGGTTTTTGTATGCAAATGACAAGCATTGTTAGTGCTGTGAATGATATGATCTCTATCTTCCACACACCTGGAAAAGTGAATCACTTGTATTTTTTCCCTCACAGACACTTGCTGATGACAGCCTGGAAGCTCCAGTGCTGGGTTTTAGACAGACAGGCTGACATACAGATACAATGGACCTCCACAGGTGTTTAAAAGTACTCCTGGCAGAATTCAGTTCTTCTCACTAAAAATGTGACCGATGAGCCTTGATGAGAAATGAGGTGTATCCTGATGTGGAAGATAGATTAGGAATTGGGCAATAACTTGTCAGACTCTCCAGATTTAATCTTAGAAAACAAGCAATCAAGACATCGCAAAAGACAAGTGATTACAAGAGGTGTCCTCCCTCCCGCTGGCTCCCAGCACGCAGCCCCAATGCACTAGTGCATGACAACATTGAAATGTTATGATGGGCTGTCAAAACCCATTAAGTAAGTGTGAGAAGGCATGCTGCTGTATAAACAACTGCAGGGCTCCCCTTGTGTTAAAGGGACTCACGTGCCGTTGATGACCCCGTCAGGGTTGAGCATAGGGATGATCTTGAAGATGTATGCGTCTCGCAGACTCTCCGCCACAGGGTGACTGCTGCAGAGGAACTCCAGAGTACCCTTCATCACCCAGCTGGCATTGCTCTCTCCGGGGTGAACACGGGCCGTCAGCAGCACGCAGGGACGGTTACCTGGGAGACATGAGGGGGGTATACCAGACAGTACAACTACTGTAGAAATACTGCTGCACAACTATACTGCTAGAAATACTGGATAACTACAACTACTGAAGAAATACAGCTAGAAATACTGGATACCTGCAACGATAACTACTGGATGACTAGAACAATACCTACAACTACCGGAGAACTAGAACTATACATGATGGATACCTGTAACAATAACTACTGCATAACTGTAACTACTGCATAACTATAACTACAGTATAACTATAACTATAACTACTGCATAACTATAACTACAGTATAACTATAACTATAACTACTGCATAACTATAACTATAACTATAACTACTGTATAACTATAACTATAACTACTGTATAACTATAACTACTGTATAACTATAACTATAACTACTGTATAACTATAACTACTGTATAACCATAACTACTTTATAACTATAACTATAACTAATGTATAACTATAACTACTGTATAACACTAATTATAACTACTGTATAACTATAACTACTGCATAACTATAACTATAACTACTGCATAACTAACCCTAACTACTGTATAACTATAAATACTACATAACACTAACTATAACTACTGCATAACTGTAACTACTGTATAACTATAACTATAACTACTTCATAACTATAGCCCTAACTACTGTATAACTATAACTACTGTATAACTATAACTACTGCATAACTATAACTATAACTACTGAATAACTAACCCTAACTACTGTATAACTATAACTACTACATAACACTAACTATAACTACTGTATAACTATAACTACTGTATAACTATAACTACTGAATAACTAACCCTAACTACTGTATAACTACAACTACTATATAACTATAACTACTGTATAACTATAACTATAACTACTGTATAACTATAGCCCTAACTACTGTATAACTATAACTACTGTATAACTATAACTACTGCATAACTATAACTATAACTACTGAATAACTAACCCTAACTACTGTATAACTATAACTACTACATAACACTAACTATAACTACTGTATAACTATAACTACTGTATAACTATAACTACTACATAACACTAACTATAGGTAGGTCCTGATTTGAAAAGTGTGTTTACAGTTCTTATTGCTGAAACAGAAACAGAAAGGTCAAGCAGACAAACATGTTGACTAATGTCTTCATTGATTTCTTATTCACTGCCAATAAAACAGTAGCAAGAACAAGCCAACAACATGACATCCAATCAATCTCTTCAGCTTCCTCATGCTGTGTGTGACGATACAATGAATTCAATCTGTCCTCACTTGATACAAACATGGCTACAGATTGAAAGAGGCTATTGAAATCTCAGTTTAACATGGAATATATAAGAGCAGGGAGGTATAAAGGAAATCTCTTATCCTGGATTAGAATAGAAATGATCAATTTCTCAGGATAAAGCAGATCTCTTTGAGGGAAAATTAAATTCTGTCTCCCTTACTGATTTGATATTTATCACTTTCCATTTTAACTACAAACACTTTCCCAGGAGGTGCTTGATGCTTATTCTTCTTTTCTTTTTCAGAAGTGCTTTTTAACCTTCACTAGATGGTCTAGCCAGTCCATCAGTGTATTCTGCATCCGTGTGAATCTCAATGGTGAAAACGCTATTATTATATATTTATTTATGTCCTGCTGTTTTGAAAAAAGAGAATAATGAACTTTGAAGTTTAAAGAAGAAACAGTGTCAAATGACAAAGTTGTTTATTTTTCTCTTACTATATTGCTATGTTCTGCGTGGCTCTAGGTTTTGTTGCTAAAAGACTAAATTGTAATATTTTTTCCCTAAATTTCTTTGCAATAAAATTGGTACGAGCAAAATGAGTGCATTACAGAGGGACCGATGACTTTAAGGACAGCTGGGTCAGCAAACTAAAATCCCAACAAGCTCTGCTTCTGATAAAGTAGAGCTCACCCACCCCATGCATTGTATTGAACACGCTGCTCACACACCCCATGCATTATATTGAACATGCTGCTCACACACCCCATGCATTGTATTGAACATGCTGCTCATATACCCCATGCATTCACCCACCCCATATTGAACACGCTGCTCACACACCCCATGCATTGTATTGAACATGCTGCTCACACACCCCATGCATTGTATTGAACACGCTGCTCACACACCCCATGCATTGTATTGAACACGCTGCTCACACACCCCATGCATTGTATTGAACACGCTGCTCACACACCCCATGCATTGTATTGAACATGCTGCTCACACACCCCATGCATTGTATTGAACACGCTGCTCACACACCCCATGCATTGTATTGAACAGGACTGTGGGACACAGCATCTCATAGCTCCTATTAGAATAGACCGGTCTGTAAAAATGCCCAGAGCACAACCTGTAACATGTAAAATTTCAATATCTGTCTTTTTAAAGCTTTGTCTCTTTCCTGCCACTCACTTTTCTCCATCACAGCCAGCATGGCATTAGATATATCAACTAAAGAAAGAAAAGAATCTTAAAGGAGAGACAGTAGAAACTTGTTCCATGAGGATCAATGCAGCAGTCAGGGAATTCTTTTGATTTATTTATTAACCAGACTGAAGGCCTGCAGTATCCACCATAGCCAGATTCAATTAAATTCCAAATGTGCAGCTGATATGAAACCATCTCTCTTGCTTTCTTTTACTCCATTTACTCAACATCAGCATTCCAAAGAAAGGCTCAAATATTCCTGAGCAGTCTGGGGTTTTGTAAGGACAACTAGGGCGTCTATGCATGTGCAATGTATGTGTATTCATCAATATATAGATCTAAAGTCGCACTCTCTGTAGCCAATGCAAGTAGAAAGCTGGGCTGCACTCCTGCACCTGAAACAACTTGGGCACACACCTCCAGTAGAGTCACAACATGTTGGACGCTCTTCTGAGGTTTGAGAATCATTCATCTTCCAGGGTGACAACCACAACGTGTAATTTGCGTGTGTGTTTCAGATCCTGTGGTACAGTTCAGTACATATTTAGAAATCCATATTTGACTTTGTAATTAGTATCGTGGCCAGAAAAACATTCGGCCACTGGCTTATGTGCTCTGCAAAAATCATATTAGCAGTAGAGGCAGTGTTAAAATACAAGTTTGCTTGTTGTGCGTGCGGTCTCTGTAATCCAAACCACTCATTTTAATTAGACATTTAGAATGAATCAACATCATCCCCAGTCTGCCACGACCCCCGTGTTTGTTTGCCTGTTAAATGAGTAACGCTATATCCTTTAATAGGCTTCTATATTTCAGCCTGTCAGCTGGTTCACAGGGATTTTTAGCTGTAAGAATCAGTGCTCTTTTAAAACCTGATTGCTCCAGCATGCCCTTAAACTGTATACACTGACGGCACAGAAACCATTAGTTCCACTTGTACCACAGGCTTATTAGAGCCGCTGGGCTGGATGGCAGCAGCAGCACATCTTGTGAGTGCGGCATGAGACAAGGCGTCGCAGGTAATGAGTACACACTGTATGATCAGCGTTCTGCAGGGGTCTCCAACAGTCAAAAATATTCTCTTGATGAATTTCTAACAACCTGCTCAAATACAGCTCAGCTGTGTGCGTGTGCATGTGTGCATGCGTGTGTGAAACTGTTACATTTGCAGCTTGCTTGTGTTGTCTTGATTGAAGCTTCGTATGGTTTTTGATTCTGCTGCTCCTTGTTACTCCTCAGGAGACAACTTTGCAATAGAAAGGTTTCAGCTCCATGGTGCTTTCTAGGGAAATATCTTAATACATATAAAAATACAATTTAAACCTCTCGCAATGTGATCTGAGTGGTGCTCAAAAGTGCTGTGTGGAACTGATGTGAAAGTCTACTCTCTGGGTGCCATTGCATAACAAAACCAGAACTGACAAGTTAATTTTAAAAGTGTCATCACAGGGCTACATCACTGAGCTATAATCAGAAACTGGAACTGCTTTCCATTTGCAGCTCTGAGTGGATAAACCCTGTGTAGCTTCACACTCAGGGTAAGGGATAGTGAGAGTGCAGACTTTAGGTACCTGAGTCACAACTTCCAAAGCAGGCAATACTGCCCACTGACATACCCACTGCCTGTAAGCTACAGGAACCCACAGCAACACCAGGTTATCTAACAACTGTTTGGTCCTCTTGAAAAATCTTGGTGTGCCACACTGGATATGCAGTTTTTAATATTTTAATATTTATCTTTACTGCAGGGATATCTGAGGCAGTGGTGATACCCTCCACGAATGCACCAAGCCTGCCCAGAGAGAACCTCCTATCTGGGGTGCAGGAGCAAAGCCTCCTTTGAACATTCACAACCCTTACCTGCAAAGTGGCAATTATGCTGAACTGCCTGATGGTGCTTCTACTATCCACTGGCAGTGGACACCACCAAACTGGTTTCACTTGCATTCATGTCAAAAGACAATGGGTTAATAGTGAAAACAAAATCATGTTACATTCTTTAACCTTTTTAAATGAGTTCTTCGTAAAATATGTGGCATGGCTTCCAATCTGTAAGGTACTCAAGATCATAGCTGCTCACAACCTGAACAGAATCTATGAATGCAGTCCAATGAAAGAGGGTGGGGTTTGAAGGCAGTCCTATGAAAGAGGGTGGGGTTTGAAGGCAGTCCTATGAAAGAGGATGGGGTTTGAAGGCAGTCCAATGAAAGAGGATTCTGTTTGAAAGCAGTCCAGTGAAAGAGGATGGGGTTTGAAGGCAGTCCAATGAAAGAGGATTCTGTTTGAAGGCAGTCCAGTGAAAGAGGATTCTGTTTGAAGGCAGTCCAGTGAAAGAGGATGGGGTTCTTTGGTCAACATTACTGGGTTATTTCTGTACAGGTTGTATTGAAGGTTTCTGAACTAGCGCATCAACGAGACCGCAATGATTGCTTTGTAATTTGTAAACATGTCAGAAGCCATTGGAATGAGTGACTTCCTATTTTGCTAAAAATTGTCTATGATCTGCCAGTAATTCAAGTCGCATGAACAAAAGCCAGCTATCTTTGATTGGTGAAAGTACAAATCTAGCCTGAAGCAACAAAACGCACTCTTTTCCACTCACACAAACCACACTTGCATATGCAAATGGAACCTAATTAGTACAAATCAGAGATGTCCATTTCTAATTATAAGATGAATTTGCCCTCCAAAGCTTGCAAAAAGAAGATTTGAATTTCCAATTTATTAATTAAAAATGTTCCAGTGCAATTATCTGGAGCTCATTTCAGTGTCTGGTAATTGCTGACATAATCCTATTTAGTATGACGATTTGACTAATAGGATCTCTATCAAACAGGGCAATGTTCCTTCTCCGGATTCAGGAAAAAAGGAGTGTTGATCTAGTTCAATCTTTAACCCTGTCAGTCTCACAGGCCATTTTAAAAACATGTACAAAAAAAGAACAAGATTTCTTGAGAATCCAGAAATAGGATATTTAACTTGCACAAATAGTCTAATGTACATTGGAAAAACTAACTTTCTAGTTTTATAAAAGAATACAGTCTGTGGCTCTAAATTAACAGTTAGATTTTCCTTTAACAAAAAAAAATGGAAATAGTTTTTTGATGTAATAAATGTGCTCCAATGAACGTGAATGTCCTGCAGTCCTCCCTCACCACACGCCTAATTACACCTTGCACCTCTGCACACAGCTTCCTGTCTATCAGACGCTGCACTCTGGAGACCCAGCTGAACAGATGGTATTGTACCACAAGACACAGGGTCAGCTTTGCATAGCAACATCGCATAAATCTTCATAAATTAAACGAAAGAGCGTGACACACATATTTTAGTGCAAATTTCCATTTTTATTTAATATGACTTTACTGTCACCTTTTTTTTAGATAATAGTGTTGTGGCAAAATAAATAGGACAGATAGAATAATTTTAGTATTTTTTAAAGTGAGAGCAATACTAACAACTATTTTTTATATGGTGAAAATCGATCTGAGCCCCTTTTCTGTAACTGAATTTGATATGTTCCCAAATCAATTGAAGATCTGTTCTGCTTAGTGCTCTGTGCCACAGCTTGGGGTAATAAAGTTCCTAAATACTCTCCCTGCTCTGCTCAGCTCTGATATATAGCACTGCCTCGCCTCCCAGGGTTCCTATTTGTATACACTGGGGCAGTGACTGAGAAAGCCGTGCTGTCGAATTCCTTCACTGTATTGAAGAACTGTTCAGTCAGTCTCTGTGGTTTTGGTAAGAGAAGGAGTAGTAGCAATAGGATTTTCAGCACAGTGGTCCCAGATAACTAATCGCAGTGGTGCCAGACAAAGTTTCTTCTCCCTAAGGATTTCATTTAAATAGCATTGAGCCCTATTGAGTGTTCAGCTATGTAAATATGGCATGTGTTGCTCAGTGAGAGCAGTGAGCAGGTATTCTGGTAAAGGTTGCAGTGGAAAACAGTTTAGTTACAGAATAATATAAATATTATCACGGCTGGTGTAGATTTCCTACCCGGGCCGGAATGTGCGCAGCATCGCCAGGGACAACGAGGAGAAACAACAGCTGTCCTGCAAGTACTGCACACTTCTCACATTTCAGCCCTAACATGCTGTTTATCAGCCTGCTGACCGTGCTCCTTATTGGGAATCACGGCACTGAATCTGGCAGCAAAAAAGGTTTCCACGTTAGAGAGTCCCTTCTCTTATGTGGAACCTGAGTCAGAGACATCAACAATGACATCATTGGTGAGGTGATTGAAGTGGAACTCGAAATCATCTCCATGCTCCCGACTGTGTGGAAGTGAGGATAGGAAGGATATCAGAAACCTGAAAACACTGATATGTGTCCCACACTTTTTAGGAAGCACTGCCAGTTGTGGTTTAAGCAGAAACTGCTAGAGTCAGGAAGATCATGCATAATAGGATAAAGGTTAAGTACATTTAAGTAGATTTAAGTAGAATTAAGTAGATTTAAACATTTGGAAATGCAGACCATCTTCCCAAAGCTATCGAAAGGTACCAAATGCTTTTTAAAATGACAGCACATCTTTAAAGTACTGCATTATCAAACTTGCTGCAAAATCTGTAAGGGCTCTTCCACCAACTTCAGAAAATAAAATTAAGTAACAAATGTTCCATAACTAAAATCAATGACCTTGACATTGACCTGACCTTACTGTAATGTACAGCTATAGTGCTGTAATCAGCTGGTAACAATTACAAGTACAATTAGAGACCAATCTAATGAAACTCAGCAGCCTTTGTTTCCATGCACTTTTGCTATGACTACAGTTGTTTTTTTTAGTATGCTTCCCTCCAGTGCAAGATTAGTTCATTGGAACAGTTAATCTGCAAGCCTGTTACCAGATTAGAAACTTGAGCGAGCCAAACCCCAAATCCTCTCATCACTTCACTGAAAACAGACGCTTCAGTTATTACATTCTGAAGCCAATTATTCATGACCTGAACTGCATTATTAATCAATTATGGGGTACAGAATTACGTTGGCTGCGTTTAAGATGATCTGACTGTAAAACAGCTGAAAAACATTGATTTCATTAGTGCACTTAATTAAACTGACTCACAAAACTCTGAGAGATTATCTGCCAGGTAGGAGTGTGGAGGAGGGGGAGCTAAGACTGGGGCAAATCAGGGCCCAGTGGGCCTGGGTTAATTGATCTTAGACTCTCTGGAATTACACTGTAATAAAGATGAAGTATATTTACACACTGCAAAACAATATATATTTGCAATGTATCAGGGTAGGCCATCGAGTTTGGGGTGAATGAATTGATTTCCAAACCTTCCCAAAGTCCTGGGGCTCAGCAGTACCCCACAGTGCTCACGTCACTCTGAGACCCTTAACCAAAGCCCAATGGTAGCTTCTTATTAGTCATAATAGCCAGAAGAGCACTCGATCATCCACAACCAGAACTGTCTGTAAAAATAGCTCCAGCAGTTTGATATGATAATAAATTGCTGTACTCTGCTATATACCATATGCTTAGCCTCTCTGGGAGGGCAGTATGCATCTGGCTCCCCTTAATAGTAATCAGTGTGCGGAGCGAGGCCGCAGTGACGGGTCCCTGGTGTGGAGCCCCTGCAGACAGACAGGCTGCACTCCTGTCTGGAACAGGGGGTCAGCATGTCCCTCCCTCCCCACCTGGCACAAGGACATCCATCACACAGGACAGCGAGTGAAACCACATCCTATTCAAATTCAAATTAATATTATTATTAGTGTTATTATTACAACACAAACCACTACTACTAACATTGTACAGAAGCCCCTGAAAATACATATTATATCTACTAAGACTAGGGCAGGTACATTGCTAGCTATCTGTTATCACCTACCCCAGAAACTACATCAATACACAGCAGGTTGTGTAGAGAATCTAAATCAATGCACATCAGGTTGTGTAGAGAAACTACATCAATACACAGCAGGTTGTGTAGAGAATCTAAATCAATGCACAGCAGGTTGTGTAGAGAAACTACATCAATACACAGCAGGTTGTGTAGAGAATCTAAATCAATGCACAGCAGGTTGTGTAGAGAAACTACATCAATACACAGCAGGTTGTGTAGGGAATCTAAATCAATACACAGCAGGTTGTGTACAGGTTGTGTAGAGAATCTAAATCAATAGACGGCAGGTTGTGTGCAGGTTGTGAGCAGCAGACGTCTCTACAGAGTCCGCTGGGCTGGGTGTGTGACCTGCCCTGTGTCACTGTACTCACGGAACTGGTGCAAGTGGTTCCAGCTGCGTGACAGGGGCTGGGCGGTGATGGTGATGATGGGGCAGGGGTTCCCTGCCAGCGTCTCGCACAGGGTCTGATGCTGGAAGAACACCTTCAGGGGGTCCAGCGAGCGCTGCAAGCACTGCAGCTGCATCTGAAACAGGGAAGCAATGGTGCAATGGGTTTCTGTTTGTCAGGAGGCTGGGGTCAGTGGAGAGAGATTACAAAAAAATAATAATTTCATGTGGCATAAACAACTCAAAGCCTGCCTGTTGGTGTACATGTTTTCATTACAATGTCTTGAGAAAACTTACACTACACGAGAACATAAAACAAGTTTGGGAAAGAGATTGGGATAGTGGTAGAGCAGGCACAGGAACGTCCTGGTAAAGGGAAGCAGGAGATTCTTCAGAGGGTCAGTACCTGCAGAGCACTGTAGGTGTAGGGATAGTGGTAGGCCAGGTAGCAGACGTCCTCGCTGTGCTGGAAGGTCACACTGAAGGTCAGAGTGTAGTATGTGCGACCTTTCTGTCCCCTGCCTGGTAACGAGCTTTGAGAAAAGTGGTTCCTGAAAAAGAGAATAAATAATGAGCTCATCTCTGCTCTACTGCAGGGAAGCATCCCTAACCAGCTTCTCTACAGGGAGCACAGTAAGACTACTGGAGGTTAAACCTGGACCAGGAAAACATGGGGACTCAACTGTGTTTTATTACTATATCACAGGGTGAAACTCACTGTAATAATTTTGCATTTAGATTGATTTACTTTTATTGTAATTTGTTTTATTTATAGAGTATAACACTGCACTATTGATTTGAATTTCACTTTTGAGCATTTTGTCTTGCTCAGAGCAGAGAGGTGGCGATGGAAGAACAGAGCAGAGAGGCAGTGATGGAAGAACAGAGCAGAGAGGCAGTGATAGAAGAACAGAGCAGAGAGCCAGTGATGGAAGAACAGAGCAGAGAGGCAGTGATGGAAGAACAGAGCAGAGAGGCGGTGATGGAAGAACAGAGCAGAGAGGCAGTGATGGAAGGACAGAGCAGAGAGGCAGTGATAGAAGAACAGAGCAGAGAGGCAGTGATGGAAGAACAGAGCAGAGAGGCAGTGATGGAAGAACAGAGCAGAGAGGCGGTGATGGAAGGACAGAGCAGAGAGGCGGTGATGGAAGGACAGAGCAGAGAGGCGGTGATGGAAGGACAGAGCAGAGAGGCGGTGATGGAAGGACAGAGCAGAGAGGTGGTGATGGAAGGACAGAGCAGAGAGGCAGTGATGGAAGGACAGAGCAGAGAGGCAGTGATGGAAGGACAGAGCAGAGAGGCAGTGATGGAAGGACAGAGCAGAGAGGCAGTGATGGAAGGACAGAGCAGAGAGGAGGTGATGGAAGGACAGAGCAGAGAGGCAGTGATGGAAGGACAGAGCAGAGAGGCAGTGATGGAAGAACAGAGCAGAGAGGCAGTGATGGAAGGACAGAGCAGAGAGGCAGTGATGGAAGGACAGAGCAGAGAGGCAGTGATGGAAGAACAGAGCAGAGAGGCAGTGATGGAAGGACAGAGCAGAGAGGCAGTGATGGAAGGACAGAGCAGAGAGGCGGTGATGGAAGGACAGAGCAGAGAGGCGGTGATGGAAGGACAGAGCAGAGAGGTGGTGATGGAAGGACAGAGCAGAGAGGCAGTGATGGAAGAACAGAGCAGAGAGGCAGTGATGGAAGGACAGAGCAGAGAGGCGGTGATGGAAGGACAGAGCAGAGAGGCAGTGATGGAAGAACAGAGCAGAGAGGCAGTGATGGAAGAACAGAGCAGAGAGGCAGTGATGGAAGGACAGAGCAGAGAGGTGGTGATGGAAGGACAGAGCAGAGAGGTGATGATGGAAGGACAGAGCAGAGAGGTGGTGCATGGAAGGACAGAGCAGAGATGGGGTGATGGAAGGACAGAGCAGAGAGGCAGTGATGGAAGGACAGAGCAGAGAGGTGGTGATGGAAGGACAGAGCAGAGAGGTGATGGAAGGACAGAGCAGAGACGCTGTGATGGAAGGACTGGTTTCACTGTTGCTTGTTTTTATTGATTCTAATTAGTATTTTTTATTTTAGTAGCATTGTACTCTGCCTCACCTTTAGCATTGTATAGTTACTTTTACCTGTTTTTAGCCCCTGTTATAACTAGACTGTTTTAGCAACATTGCATTCTACCCCATCTTCAGTATTTTATAGTATTTTAGCCTGCCTGCTTTAACCCCCTCATTATAATTAAACTGCTTCAAGTAGCTTTGGACTTTATAGTGCTGCTCTTGCCTACAGAGTTAAGCAACCAGGGGATAGTGGAACCAGTGGATCCTTCCTTCCTTCCTTCCCTCTCTCTCTCTCTCTCTCTCTCTCTCTCTCTCTCTCTCTCTCTCTCTCTCTCTCTCTCTCTCTCTCTTTCTCTCGGGACTCCAGCTTGAAGAAGACAGAATTAGGATACCAGTCGAGATCAAGACAAGATAAAGGCGAACAATGATTTCCTTTGGACAGTGTTTTTCTTCTGCTGAGGCTGCAGAAAGGGACTTATTCTTTATTTATTTTATTCAACTTTGTGTTTCCTTTTTTTGTATTTTTTCCCCCTCTGGTGGGGATATTTGTCTATTTGTTTAGTTATTAAAACATCTTTCGTTGTTGTGCTGTCCCGTCCTGGTTGTGTGGGTGGTGGATGAGTGTCGGCTCTTCTTTCAGAATCCTATACAGCAATAGTTATCAACCAAACCAATAGCTTACTGCAAGTGTCCCACAACAACTACACAGCATACTCTGAAGACATTTATAAAAGCTTAAAAACCTCATAGCTGTGCTTTGAAAAATAATGGAATATTATATGCAGCATTACTAAATGGCCTCAAATTGGTCTGTGTTAAAGTATAGGGTGAAATGTAGACAGACAGGCAGGCAGACAGACAGACAGACAGAGGGGGACTCACTTGTAGTAACAGATGTCGCTGCCCGCTCTGACCCAGTGAGGGTTGCCCTCCAGAGCTTCTCGTACTGAGTACAGGACTGGCTGCATCCCTGCCACGGGTAAAGAGATGAGTTAGTGCTTGGGAGCAGAGAGCCTCCCAGCTGCCTCCCTGAGAACTAAAACTCTCTCCAGAGAGTACAGTCTGCAAGTACGACTCTGTTCACAGGCACGGGCCAACATGCTGGGAAATTGTATTCATTCGTTTATTTAATATGGAGGCGCTGCACTGGACCAGTAAATTAATTACAACAAAATGGACACTTTTGCCATTCTACAAACCCGCCCTGTCTGCTCATGTACTCGATAACTGGTTTATACTGCATGACTAATCTATAATAGTTATACTGCATGACTAATCGATAAAAGCGCCCGCTTGTCTTCTAAGTAGCAGTATTACAGCACAGTCTCTCACCGTAGTTGAACTGGCTGTTGGCTTTCTCACAGTTGATGATGTTGAAGCGATAGGGAACCCCCGCCTTCATCCCACTGACCTCGAAATAAAACCAATGGTGGTAGTGGGAGCAGTTGACATCTGAGTTCAGAATCACATCGTACTCGTAGCTGTGAAGGGAACAGAACATAGAACAGACTTCAGAAAACAACAGTGCTTTCACGTGCCTAATGTATTATCTTAATAGCAACGACTTTATATCCAATATGAGCTACTTTACCTTCCCAGAGCAGCCAGTGCCAAAACTATACATGCACATTAATCTTGATTGCTACAGTAAAATTCTCTTTCTGCACTAACCCCTTCCACTGATCATGGGAGTTATGATGCTATCTCTCTCTGCACTAACCCCTTCCAGTGATCATGGGAGTTATGATGCTGTCTCTCTCTGCACTAACCCCTTCCAGTGATCATGGGAGTTATGATGCTGTCTCTCTCTGCACTAACCCCTTCCAGTGATCATGGGAGTTATGATGCTGTCTCTCTCTGCACTAACCCCTTCCAGTGATCATGGGAGTTATGATGCTGATAGTACTGGCTTCAATCAGGAGGAATTCTGGTTCTTTCTTGCTTTTAGGATCTCCAAGTATAATTTCTAGTAACCGCATTGCAATCTTTGGGCTGTCCAGGGTGATCACTGTCAAATCTGTCAGATCCTGCCTGGCAAATGGAAAAAAAAACAAGGAATCTTAAAACATACCTGCGGACTTGAATGGCTTTCCGGAGATTCCCTGACTCAAATTTGGAGTAGAAGCGCAGAGAGTCTGAATCTTCAGCAGTGTCCTGAGAGCTAAGGGTGGAAGATAAGGGAAGGAGAGGGGAGGAAACAGTAAATGTACCCTTGAGTTTGAGTTTAATATTGTGTTTCATACTGCATGGTTCAATATGTGATAATAAGTGATAGCACACACACATGAGAATGGCTTCACCATGGCAGGGTGGATGGGATGGAGTAAGCCCATCTGCAGTATGATAAATGGTGGGGGTAGAAATCCGGGTTACAGGAGGGAGAGTGTCACGGAGAAGGGGCTGTATCAGTGTGATCACCCCCAGGCTCACACTTCCCAAGAATCTCTTACTCTCAAGCAGGCTGAGCTGAAGCTGCTGTACTGAAAATTGAATACTGCTCTTTGCTCTTCTCTGTTGCTTGGGAGTTTAAAATTCAGACTCTTTTCTCTTTTAGGTGCACAGAGTTTTTGTGTATTTTTTTGTACTTTGCATAGAAAACTATCACGCTGGAGGTCAAACAGCATTCCTTTGCAAGCGTTTGGGTTGGCTGTGCACTGCAAAGTGAAAGCATCAGGGAGTGGAGGGGGCATGTGTTCAGATGAAGGCTTTGTGTTCCCCAATGTGTTAATAAATACATTCTCTTCATTGAGAGATTTAATTCACACAGTGAAATTTGCAAAGAGATGAAAAGTGCATCTGCTCAGATGTACTGCAGTAAGATTTCCTTTAGCCTAGACATCATGCAGAGTGCAAATGTTTTGGATTATTCAGTTATTAATATGTAAATACACATTTTGCCTAAACTGATCCTAGATCATCTCTGGTAAGCTCTGACACAGAATCCTTGTTTACCAAAGTTGAGAATGGAATAGCTTGTAGCTGCTTAGGCAGAAAACTACAAAGAGCTTGCTTCTGTGGGTCAACATAGCCTTCCGAAACTTCTCTGAGGCATTATTAATGATTGCAGGGCTCTGGCTTGGGGGTAAAAGGGTACAGGGCAATGGATTGCATACCAGTCTGAACTACTTCCAAATATTTGGGATTAAAACTGACCAACAGATTTAATATTGCACATCAGCCACGTCATTGATTGCAAGTTGATGACACACCAGCGTTGGCATACTCCTGCATTCAGCACAGAGATCTTATTGTTTTTAACGCAGATAACAATGTACTGAATCATCTAAAGTCACTGATATGGGATGGGAAGTCCAGCCCGCAAGACAGATTGAATTAACCTGTGTCGACATCTATATAGCCAATGACCTAAACTAATTTATTTAAGGTAGATAAGCTGTTGATGAAAACTAAACTAGAACTAGGACTCTTTCACCCTCCCTCTAGCCTGGTTAAACGAGCCTTCAAAAATAGTTTTCACAAGCTTCCACAGTCCCAGCTGTGATTCCTTATTTATAAGCCCTTTACCTGGGAGCTTCCAAATCAAACACGACTTTGTCAACAACATCTGCAGGACTGAGTAACCTCTGGATGTCTTCAAACACTTTGCTTCTGGAAATGAAAAGACAAAATCGGTTAGATTGAATAAATTACTGCTGCCTTTAGATTTTTTCTCTGTGCTGCAGCAAAAAAAAACATTTGCAGGCCAATAAAGCTTCTCACACACAGGGAGGCATTACTTCACTTGCTTTTTACAAGACAGGATTGCACAGATTTCTGCTGAATCCCTGTCTCTCAGCAACCTGCTTACTAGTCCACAGTGATGTTTTTTTTGCATCTATGAAACAATCATCAGAGGCAATGCCACTATACCTTCCCTGAGCCTTTCAGAAGGTAAAGTAGACAGGGCAGTGGGTGGAGGTCCCGTTAAAATGCACCACGCTGATTCATGGCCCACGATATGCCGATAAAAGCACTTGGTTGTGATGGAGGTGAGAGGTGTGTCAAGGGGTATTCTGTAACACTCAGCCACCTGTTCTGTACTAGAAAATGATTAGCAGTTCTTAACATGCATGTCTGTTCCAGCTCAACAGCACACTCGTTATTTTCCCACTCGCTCACTGAGTCATGCTGATTGGCTCCCAGCGGTCCCAGCCTTTCCACAGATCAGACAGAAGATACAAGGAGCACACAATCAAAGCCAGTTGAGAAGTTTTATAGTGCCCCTCTCCTTTTAAACAGTGCGTTGTCATGCGTCGATTATTTCACAGCCAGCTGCTAGAATCCATTGCTGTGTAACAAGCTCCACTCTGAGATGCGGAAAGAAAGAAAAGCACAGAAAACAGCACATTCAAAAAACATGTGCTGGACTCCTTTGCTCCTTTCAACTGTTTAATCAAAATGTACCCAAGGGAGATAAACTGGGGTGGGAGGTCAGAATTTACTGTGGCAGGTTTTCAAACTCCCCGGAAAAGCATCCAATGATTTTTAAACCATATTAATAATTACAAGAATACCTAATAACTGGCAGCATTGTGCAATACATAAAAAGGCACCCTCTTATTCAATACTCAACAACAGACAGACAGACTGCAGTTCAGCAGGGCACCCCCTTATTCAATACTCCACAAACAGACAGACAGACTGCAGTTCAGCAGAGCACCCCCTTATTCAATACTCAACAACAGACAGACAGACTGCAGTTCAGCAGGGCACCCCCTTATTCAATACTCTACAAACAGACAGACAGACAGCAGTTAAGCAGGTTGGTTATTAAAGCATGAACAGGACATGTGAGACATGCCTATCCAATAAGCTTAGTGCTGGTGTTAGAGTCAATGCAGCCACAGGAACTACAAACAAAATTAATCAGTCCTGGAGGGCTGGTACAAAGAATTCACTGAAAAGTAAAATGTCTCGCCAGTGCTAATGATAGAGTGCAGATAGTGAGACTCGCCAGTGCTAATGATAGAGTGCAGATAGTGAGACTCTTTCTCATTGGAGATTTTACACTTCAAAGACTTCTTTTTACTTCAATGTGGCATTTTCTTGAATAAGTCTTTATACAAAATGAAGTCAACTGCAAGTATATACAGTCACTGAGAATTCTCTCTCAAGGATAAGAGGGAAAGCATACCGAATCAAATACAGGTTTGCCTCTGTGCTGGACTGTGTTGTTTGCTCTTGCAGGTTTGCCTCTGTGCTGGACTGTATTGTTTCAGTCCACAGATCCAAAGACAGCTCTCTGCAAGTCTCTGTATCATTCAGTTTACAACACAAAGCACATCTGAACCCGTAAGCATGGTGTAAGAGCCTTGACTCTGCACACAACACAATCGAATGGAGCAGGGATGACTAGAAGAATGGCACACTCCAGTGTCTTTCCGCTATTCAGGGGTGTTAATGTAGTTTATCCATCTGCAGTTCACTCTCCCCTCTCCTGTAATATCATCCAATTTAATAAAACACCCTTTCAGGACCTGGCTCCCACTTGCAGTCTGAGAGAAGGCTTTCAGGACTCTGTCTTGTTTATAGGTGATATTCTGCTGCTGACAGAACAGCACAGTAACTAGTTCCCAGTGAATTGCCCCATGGTCAAGGCAAACACTCATCAATGCTCCTTAATGAAATGATAAGTATCTACTCAACGATTCTGATCTAAGATCAGCTGTCCAAGATGCCACAAAGAGGGAACAAATAAATCAATTGGTGAAGGAAAGGAAATGAAAATGTCTTCGGTAGCTTTTTGTTGCCCTCACTCACGCAGTTTCATTGTCACACGCTCTGCCGCAGTACGGTCCTTTATGAATAATGACGGCACCACAATATGCTGACACGTCCTGCTAAAGAGTAGCTGTGCTCAGCCCTGGGCAGAGACTAGCACTCAACACTGTGCTGGCCAAGAGCGAGACAGCTCTGAACTTATTGTAGCAAACAGTATCTGCAGGTGTTATATGCAAATATAGCTCTTGCCTAGAATTTGCATTCCCTCAAATTGCACTTCAATCATAATACCAATAAATGGCATGAATAAAGCAGCCCTTACCTCTGCACTCCCTGTCTACGCTGTGCCATTGGTTGCCGGTAGGGTGGCGGGAGGTGCCCCCAGAAATCCGGGAAGGCGAGGACGGAGTACCCGGCAATGGATTTGGTGTTGGCGGCTGTGGTGGTGTAGACCTGGGGGTCATGGCCGGGGATACAGCCCCGGTGCTTCTCCAGCAGCCGTTCAATCATACTGGGGATCTCGTGTCCAGCTCTCCCGCTGCTCAGGTACTGGCTGTGGAAGTCTCTAGGGTTGAGCTGGGGTTCGGGACCCCCGCTGCTGCCTGCTTGACAAGAGCTGTTCCCCTCCCCTCCAGGGTCTCCCTGGTTCTCAGAGCCAGGGGACCGCTGGTCCTCTCGTCTACCCCCAGAGAAGAATCTTGGGCCTGGACCAGCGTCACTGTACAGGAAGCCATCCTCATCAGAGCTCTCCTCTCCGTCTGGGTCTGAGTCCAGATCCTGAGGGTTAGAAATGAGAATTTGCTGCAGCTCAGACTACCTGCCACTCAGACATTCTTCCTTCACTCTCTGTTTAGAAGGAGACTCAGTGTCAATAACTGTATTAATGTAGACAACAGTTTATCTGTTATGCAACTCTAGTTTGAATGCTTTTGAACCTTATAAAAGTTTAACACGTAATTGTACACAGAAAGGCTGCAGTTGCCCTATGCTTTTCATGCTTTACCATAGCCCTTTTTTTAATATGGTTTACAATACTGCTGGGATTTTCTCATGCTGAGCCATACATTCACTATGCTTTATTACACTTGTTGTCACTGTGGTAAACTTTGATTGCGATGAAACTGCTGCTAGTCTGCAGTCACAGTTCAGTAAAACAAATAACAACAAACACTACAGTGTACATGAAACATGCAGGGTGTAGATCCCAAGCTTCCTCCTGTTATGTAAGAGGGATTCAAAGCAACAGTTACTTTGATATTTAAACAGATGAGCACTCCAGTTATTGCAGCTGACAGATAAAAAATTCAAAACATCTTCTGCATTAAGGATTCCCAGCAGGTAAGCAGCACTCAGATATTCATTTAGCTGCCTTCCATAACTGGCATTAGTTTCCATTGAATCTGAAGGAGAGGTCATGGGTGCCGACCCTGCAGAAACCAAACAAAAACTCATTCCTCCAAACAAACTGCTGAACTTCATCATCTGAGTGAGCTTCGGCTGTCAGGGCTGGGCTCACTGAGGCAGACACAGCTTTAGCCTCACCTGTGGAAATGACACTGCTTTAGTCTCACCTGTGGAAATGACGCTGCTTTAGCCTCACCTGTGGAAATGACACTGCTTTAGTCTCACCTGTGGAAATGACACTGCTTTAGCCTCACCTGTGGAAATGAAATTGCTTTGGCCTCTCCTGTGGAAATGACATATTCACACTTCAGTATTTTACCTTGCTAGCCTGTGCTTTATGTTTTCAATGGGTTTTTACAAACACCTCGGAATGCCTCGGTTAATGTATCTTTTTTGTTCACCATGCTAATACTTTTCTGTATACGAGGAGCTGAATTCAGCATCATTATTAGCATTCATCATTGCGGCTCCCTTGCAGGGTGTCACTATTCAACAGTGTTTGTTGATGGAGAAGAGGGTAGAGGGCTTACAGCACAAGTAAATGAGACAATCTTGAATAATAACAAGCAGTCTGAGCTGCATTGTTTCAGATGGGGGTGGAAGCTCTAACTCAAGGGAAGGATGCTGACACACAGCAGATGGTGCTTGTCTGTTCACTGAGACAGTGAGTCTGTGCTCAGGATTGCTGGGATTACCAATGCCATTCCCAGGGTACCCTGGGACTCGCTTCATCTCTGTGCTTTTTCTTCTCTTGTCACCTATTCTTAGCTCAGGTATCTGTCTAAATCAGGGCTTCTCCCATTCACACAGCTGGGTTTTCACAGAAGAAATTAGCCTTCTCATTTCCAATCCTGCACACTTATATCAAGGATGAGTAGCGTCAATCAATGTCACAAACGATCTTCCGCTTGACAGGAATGCAGGAGATGAGGCATCACTATGCGTTGGGAATTATTAGTCTTCTCTCGCGGGACCTGCATGTATTAAGAAGAGAGCCTGGCAGGCCAGGCAATGGAACCAGTGGAGAGCTAATTGCTTAGATTAGACACATAGAAGTATAGGGTGAAAATGTTATGGAAGATCAGATCATATCAGATCAACGGACATGGGAATATACATTAAAGAAGAGGGATCACATTATTATTATTATTATTATTATTATTATTATTATTATTATTATTATTAGGTAGTAGTAGTAGTAGTAGTCCTATTTAAGGTCCGTTTGATGGGACTACACCAGCTGTCCAAAGACATCTGGAAAAAAATTCAAATTAGCACCCTTGAGGGTGCTAAATAAGATGAACCTTAACTAGTTTAACTGAAAAACCACTGAAAAGACTGTAAACTAAATGTTCAAAACCAAAGGGGAGGTGGTACAGAGTACACCCCCTAGAGCCCACTGGTCGACAAAGGCGGCCATGTCACCAGCGGACTCCACGTGAGCATGCTCCAACTGAACCCCGCATCAGACAAGGGCCCTAAACATGGTCCCGCAGTCAAAGAGACCCTCCACGATCATCTTGCGCATCCTGGTCTTGTAAATTGTCAGTTTAGCAAGAGCCAGGAGCAGATTCACAAGGAGGTCTCTCTTCTTGCTGGAGCCAAGAACAAGGTGGCCGAATATGAGGAGGGTGGGGGAGAAATGCAGCCAGAACTGCAGCAGGAGGTTCTTCAGCAGCAAGAAAAACGGTTGCAGCCTGGCTCACAGAAAATAAATGTGAAACACCGACTCGGACTGACCGCAGAAAGGGCAGGCGGCGTCAGAGTCGATACAGTGATGCAGGATCTCTCCTGACGCGAACGATCCGTGCAGGACCCTCCATCCCAGGTCCCCAGCTCCCCTGGAGACCAGCGGGCAGTAGTAGTAGTAGTATTATCAGTGGTAATGTCTTCCCTACAGTTTTTTTTGCTGCAAAGACACAAGTTTTCTCCCTGTCAAGCCTTAACTTTGTCAGACTAACACGCCCTCTCCTGCTACTACATACAGCAGTCAGAGGTTATGAATGGGGTCTGCAGAATGTGTTATACTGTAGCACTAATCTAATGAAATACCTAAAGATTTGACATTTTCAATTTGACATTTTTTACAATATCAGCCACTAACACTACGGAGCTTAACTCTTCCATCTGCAGAGCCAGGAGTCCAACCCGATACAAGACCCCATTGACACGATGTCAGAGTCAGCATACATGTGAGAATAAACAAGATCTTTTTTATTATTCTGAGCTGATAAAATCCTGGCCCAGCCTCATTTCATTTAGCCGCTGTCTCACGCCACTTTGAATTATTACAGAGGGGAAGACAACCGTAAATTAATTGGAGAAGTAACGTTTTTCAATGCCAGCCGTTAATCTAATAAGTGATACTGTTTAAATTAAAACAGTGGTGCCGGGTGCAGTGAGACGCAGCGCGGAGAGATTCACTTGGAGCACGGTGACATTTCTATTCATTTCTACTCTTGGAAAGACCAAAGTGTATCATTGCATGTTCAGCTTGAGAGGTTTGGATGAAGAGGGTCGCTACACCAAGGCAGAGGTCTGGTCTCTGAGTAATGAATATTTACTGTGCTTGAGAAAGAGGTGCTCTACCAACAAATGATCAAAAGACAAGCATTTTGCTGTCTGCCATAGCTGTTTAAGAACAATGCACAGTGCTTAGGAGTGCTGAATAAAAATAACAATGAAATATAAATCCAAAAGACAAAGCTCCCTTTTGAAAAGGCTGGCAGGTATAGCTCCCGATTCTGTAACAATGCTGAAGAGATTACCTGGAAGTCGTAGTGAAGTTCAGGGCAGAGCCTGGCATACTGGCCCAGCTCCTCTAGGGGGCGGTCAGGCTCTGGTCGCGTACGAAGCTTCGTCAAGTCAGTCTCCAGATCATCGTCCTGCAGGTACACAGGTTACACAGCATGAGGAACAATGAGTTCAGCCGCTCCGCCCTACTTCTACAGTTCATGGTCCAGCATGATTCCTACAGGATGTACTGGATGCCAGCAGCCCAACTCTAATGTTGTTTGTTACTGTATTTTGTTTCCCTCAATTTTCTTTCAGACAAACAGACATGCTTCCAGGTGTTTTCAATCTATTTCTACAGGTTTAACCAACAGCACGTCATACTATTGCAGTATACACTAAAGTGCAGAGTGGGTTGTGACTGACAGTGGGACTTTGTTTCAGTTCACTTCTCCTGGCCAACAGCAAACGGTACAGCAGCATCACAGGTTTGCTGGTGTTAAACCAGCTGATATATAACCAAGGCTGCCACCAGCCTCTCGCACTGACAGCGAGCCAGTGTGCCGCTGGTTTAGAGATTGCTGGGAGGAGGGGGCTTGAAGTCAGGAAAAGTTCCATTTAGCAGAGATGGATGTGGAAGGCCCTGCACCAGCATATCAGAATGTCAGCACTCCGCTCAGGAGGGGCATTAACATGAGTGTGCAGAGGGTGGAAGTCATTAGCATGAGTGTGCAGAGGGTGGAAATGCAATACAGATTCCGATATATTCTTTTCATTTCTTTTGCTATTTCATTTTTCGTTTAGCTGTGTGTTTAGACTATACGGTCTCACTAAAGCATAGAAACTGCCTAACTGACTGTGCACCCATCGGAACAGCAGGATTTCAAACTTGGATTTGTTCCCATGCTGCAGACGTCGGGCAGCAGTTTTACAGAACTCCTATTTGGAAAGATCAGTATTAAAGATTGACTAGAAATATATATCTTTTACCATTTCCATCAAGAAAGCAGAATGATTTTTGGCATGGTACAAATCAATCCTCTGCTCCTGGAGCAGTAATTATAATAAATTAGAGAGTGCCTCTCAGCTAATCAAAAGCCTTCATTCATATCTGCCAGAACTGTCTTCTTTAACACTGAACAGAATGTATTGGCATAAAAGTCTCAAAGTTATCACGTAACATTTTTCACAGAAGGGGACGTACATTTCGAAAATAGCATCTGTGTGTGTGTGTGTGTGTGTGTGTGTGTGTGTGTGTGTGTGTGTGTGTCTGATGTAGTCCTTCACATTAAAGAGGATTTATATAAATTATAATGCTCACTTCTCTCTGTGAATCAAGCACATTTCCCTGTACAATCTTCAAAATGAACAGACTTACTTCTTCTCTGTCCAAATCATCAATTTCTGTGTCTTCTTCATCGCTTTCTTCTTCCAAATTATTATCTGAAAATAAGGAGGCTGTCAAATAGTTTCATATGGCATTCTAGCAGAATTCTAAAGACCTGTAACTTTTATAGCATTCTAAAAGCTGTTACTCAAATATTGAGATGCATTCATTTGTATTAATACATAGCCTTCTTGTAAGTGCCTTTCTCATTCATTGCCATGTCACAGTGTCACTGTTACTGTTTCTCAAGATATTCCATCTATAGCTGGCAGCCTTGCACCTTATGGCTCAACCTCTTATGGCTTCAGGGATCAGTGTTCTGGACGAGATGTGCCGGAGCACCAGATGGAAAAATCCATCCAGCAAAATGGTGCTTGAGATTTTATGACTGGATTCAGCAGGTTGCCAGCAAACATATGGGCTGAAAGTACAGGCATGGGAAGCTCCCTGGAAGGGCAAAGCGAAGGTTAAGTCAAACATTTACAAACAAAAATGCAAATCCCACCAGCGAGGAGAGAGGCAGAGAGCCGAACAAAATGATCACGACGTGCCAAAATTCAATCAGCCTCTTGGCACTTCAGACACGGGGAGAGATTTCAATCTGAAGGGTGATTATTGCACTAGTCCTGGAGTTGGTGGGGCTGTTAGCAGCCTGGATGTTCAAACCCCATTGTCCTCTAACTATACAACAGAAATGAAATACATGTAAGCTGCTCTGTGTCTTGTTCCTGTCAGATTGCAGGCTGTAACACACAACTCTCAAGCACCGCCACTAACCAGCCTTCTTAGAGTCGGACAAAGTGGTTAGAATAGTGGAGAGCACAGAGAGACAAGAAAAGTCAACGATTGTCCAAAAACAAAACTTTTTACACTCCAATATGCTCTGCTGTTGGAGATTCAGTCTTCAAGCTGATCCTTTAGAACAATCTTAAAGGTGGACTTGCTAGACTTTTAAACCACGCCTTTGTCTTCCTTTCGTTAGCTTTTGTATAATGTGTCTTCCTTTCTCAGGTGTGCGCCTCATTTAAAGCTTGCGAAGGTCTCTTATTCAGGCCACACCCGCTCCACCCCTTTCCCCCTGGCTAGAGGAAGTGTGCAGCTGTAATATATTAGTAGAAGTGTGTCTCCCTTTACTACCCTAACAGCCAATATACAGCATAAGAGAGTGTTTCTGTGCTGGTTGACACCTATGAAAATCTCAAAGTGTTAGTTTTTTTTCCCCCAGTTCTATATCTTTTTACTGGAAATGTGAGCACTTGAGCTATTAAAGCCCCTGTTGGATTGTAAAATGTATCTCTGCTTTTAAAACTCCTTCACTCTGGAACAGAATACCTGCTTTTATAAAAGTGACGTCTCCTCTCCCAAGTGAAATCAGATGTGTCTCTCTATCTGAAGCTGCTTTGTAACTAATGGCTTTGTCATTGCTCCTGTGTTATGTGACCTTTGATTTGTGTGTCTAATGAAGGGTGTTTTTGCTCTGTGATCCCGCTGGACAGGATGAATCAGCCCAATGAATTGTTTCCTGGAGGGTTTCCTTTAATAAATATTCAGAAGCACATGTGAATACTGAATAGGGATGAGCTGAACTTGTCACAAAAGAATAAAGCATAGGCGACAGGAAAAGGTTAATCACAAAGAATATTCAGCGAGAGACAGGACACATGACCCCTGCAGACCACCGGGTCCTGACTGTGTGAAGACTGACGCACTTCAGTAGTCCTTGTATTTAAAAGATCCTCACTTTGAATCTAATTAAGCGCCACTTTTGAAAGAAAGTAGCACTCCTAATTAGACCCAACTAAGTGTTGAACAAAGTTAGGGGGCCTCTTATGCCAACTGGTCAGTAATTTCCAAGAAGCAAGATGTTATTTGTTATACAGGTGGACGGATCATGCAATTTAAGAAGGATTATAGACCACTTTCATCCATTGTATATGTACTGTATAGTATATCAAGAGCACTGCACGTTGTTTAGTAGGTTTTGATTGAACTGACATGTTTCTCCAGCCCCCAAGGAGCAGAGATTGGTCTCAATTACCCCTTTTTTATTCCCTTTTGTATGTCATGTAAGGTAGAAATAATTGTCCAGGACACATTCCCGAAGGCAAGCCATGTCTGAAGCTGTCCCGCCTTACCCTCCGATGTGGGGGCGCTGTCCGGTTTGGAGGCAGGGCAGCCAGGCAAGGGGAAGGAGTAGGTGCTCCGATCGCTCAGTAGAGGAAGGGGCTGCTTGGGGTAACACTTTCGCATGATCTGGGTGGCAGACTTTGCAAGTGATTCCAGACCTCTGCTTGCCAGGCAGGCCTAAAACACAGAGAGGAAAAAAAAATATTTGTTTATATATACAGGACTGTGTTTGCGTGTGTGTGATACAGGACTGTGTTTGTGTTTGTGTGATACAGGACTGTGTTTGTGTGTGTGTGTGATACAGGACTGTGTTTATGTGTGTGTGATACAGGACTGTGTTTGTGTTTGTGTGATACAGGACTGTGTTTGTGTGTGTGTGATACAGGACTGTGTTTGTGTTTGTGTGATACAGGACTGTGTTTGTGTTTGTGTGATACAGGAATGTGTCTGCGTGTATTTGATACAGGACTGTGTCTGCGTGTATTTGATACATGACTGTGTCTGCGTGTATTTGATACAGGACTGTGTCTGCGTGTATTTGATACAGGACTGTGTCTGCGCATGTGTGATACAGGACTGTGTTTGTGTGTGTGTGATACAGGACTGTGTTTGTGTTTGTGTGATACAGGACTGTGTTTGTGTGTGTGTGATACAGGACTGTGTTTGTGTTTGTGTGATACAGGACTGTGTTTGTGTTTGTGTGATACAGGAATGTGTCTGCGTGTATTTGATACATGACTGTGTCTGCATGTATTTGATACAGGACTGTGTCTGCGCGTATTTGATACAGGACTGTGTCTGCGCGTGTGTGATACAGGACTGTGTTTGTGTGTGTGTGATACAGGACTGTGTTTGCGCATGTGTGATACAGGACTGTGTTTGCGTGTGTGTGATACAGGACTGTGTTTGCGCGTGTGTGATACAGGACTGTGTTTGTGTGTGTGTGATACAGGACTGTGTTTGTGTTTGTGTGATACAGGACTGTGTCTGCGCGTGTGTGATACAGGACTGTGTTTGTGTGTGTGTGATACAGGAGTGTGTTTGTGTTTGTGTGATACAGGACTGTTTTTGTGACCTCTGCTTGCCAGGCAGGCCTAAAACACAAAGAGGAAAAAAAAATATTTGTTGAACAGATCCGTTTACCAGAGTGAGCAACACTGCAGGGAATATAAACAGCACATTTAAACTTGAATACAAAGGAAATGCAGCAATGTACTGAACAGGATACAGTCATTTCTTAGCTGGTGTGTTGTATAGGCTGGAGAGATGATAATTAGTCTGGTTGTAGCAAATCTGCTGAATAAGGAGCAGAGAGGTTTTTTTTTATTTTTTATCTCTCTCTGGAGCACAAGTTCTGCAGACAGAGCCAAGCACACCCCTACCTAATAAATCGGCTTCAGAAAGCTCATCTTCACAGGAGAAAGCAGCAACTCCATGTAGATCCTTTAACAAATCTGTTCTAATTAATATGGGAAAGCTGTGGATTATTAAATGGCATGGTAAAAAAAGATATGAATAATATAGTAATTCCTCCCTGCGTTTTGATTTCCAGCTCCCCAGGAAAATCAATACGTCTGCCCAGGGCTCATGTATCACGCTCCCCGCTATCCGAAAAACGAAGCTAGTGCTAACCTGTTTGTACATCATTGTTGTGCACTGTCTCATTGTATTGATTTATCATCATTAATGGACTGGGATGCTTTCTGTAATGTGTACGTAGTGAGCTTCACCACAGAATGCACATGCAATGGAAGACACTAGTCTATAGTTCTGATTGTGTAAACTTAGTCAAGGGCTTTGTTACTGTGGAAGGACAGTTTTGAGTAAGCGTACCCATTAAAGTTAAGCATTATATACCAGTATATTATATACTGGTATTAGCTGTGTATTGGAAAACTGCAAAAATGGGTACATTTACAATAAGTATTCTGTTAACCATAGAACATGCACACTGCCTGTGTGTATATACTGTATTGTAGTGAGCTAGCTGTATCTATTAGAAGGAGGGGCTGTTTTAGCTATAGTCAGTCTTGTCATTTTGAATTGATTTACACGTCCTGTAAAAACCCCTGTGATGAGAATTTACAAAGAACACAAACCAATTTGAAATGCTAAACTTAGTTCATTATAAAAATGATGCTCCACATAAAACTCGGGAATGCTTTCCTCAGGTAATAATAAGACACCCCCGCCCCCCTTTAAACAGGTTTCTGAAACAATACTGTATTTTCTGCTGCTGTTCTGTCAGCTCAACTCTATTGAGGATAGTGGGAGATTGAACAATTTAGAGCTCTGAGTTCTGGACAAATACACGCAGACACAGTCCTGTATCAAATAAACGCAGATACAGTCCTGTCTCAAATACACACAGATACAATCCTGTATCAAATACATGCAGACACAGTCCTGTATCAAATACATGCATACACAGTCCTGTATCAAATACACGCAGATACAGTCCTGTATCAAGTACACGCAGACACAGTCCTGTATCAAATACACGCAGATACAGTCCTGTATCAAATACACAAGGATACAGTCCTGTATCAAATACACGCAGATACAGTCCTGTATCAAATACACACAGACACAGTCCTGTATCAAATACACGCAGATACAGTCCTGTATCAAATACACGCAGACACAGTCCTGTATCAAATACACGCAGATACAGTCCTGTATCAAATACATGCAGACACAGTCCTGTATCAAATACACGCAGAT
The DNA here is from genome assembly GCF_017654505.1 of Polyodon spathula. Lineage (NCBI taxonomy): Eukaryota > Metazoa > Chordata > Actinopteri > Acipenseriformes > Polyodontidae > Polyodon > Polyodon spathula. Next base: position 17,385,238 of record NC_054557.1, on the reverse strand, counting down.
ACAGTCCTGTATCAAATATATGCAGACACAGTCCTGTATCAAATACACGCAGATACAGTCCTGTATCAAATACACGCAGATACAGTCCTGTATCAAATACACGCAGACACAGTCCTGTATCACACACGCGCAAACACAGTCCTGTATCACACACACACAAACACAGTCCTGTATCACACATGCGCAGACACAGTCCTGTATCAAATACACGCAGACACAGTCCTGTATCAAATACACGCAGATACAGTCCTGTATCAAATACACGCAGACACAGTCCTGTATCACACAAACACAAACACAGTCCTGTATCACACACACACAAACACAGTCCTGTATCACACACACACAAACACAGTCCTGTATCACACAAACACAAACACAGTCCTGTATCACACACACACAAACACAGTCCTGTATCACTCACACACAAACACAGTCCTGTATCACACAAACACAAACACAGTCCTGTATCACACAAACACAAAAACAGTCCTGTATCACACAAACACAAACACAGTCCTGTATCACACACACACAAACACAGTCCTGTATCACACAAACACAAACACAGTCCTGTATCACACACACACAAACACAGTCCTGTATCACACACGCGCAAACACAGTCCTGTATCACACACACGCAAACACAGTCCTGTATCACACATGCGCAAACACAGTCCTGTATCACACACACACAAACACAGTCCTGTATCACACACGCGCAGAGACAGTCCTGTATCACACAAACACAAACACAGTCCTGTATCACACATACACAAACACAGTCCTGTATTACACACGCGCAAAAACAGTCCTGTATCACACAAACACAAACACAGTCCTGTATCACACACACGCAGACACAGTCCTGTATCACACACACACAAACACAGCCCTGTATCACACACACACAAACACAGTCCTGTATCACACACGCGCAGACACAGTCCTGTATCACACATGCGCAGACACAGTCCTGTATCACACAAACGCAAACACAGTCCTGTATCACACACACGCAAACACATTCCTGTATCACACACGCGCAAAAACAGTTCTGTATCACACACACACAAACACAGTCCTGTATCACACACGCGCAGACACAGTCCTGTATCACACACACACAAACACAGTCCTGTATCACACACGCGCAGACACAGTCCTGTATCACACATGCGCAAACACAGTCCTGTATCACACACACACAAACACAGTCCTGTATCACACACACGCAAACACAGTCCTGTATCACACAAACACAAACACAGTCCTGTATCACACACACACAAACACAGTCCTGTATCACACACACACAAACACAGTCCTGTATCACACACACGCAAACACAGTCCTGTATCACACACACGCAAACACAGTCCTGTATCACACACACACAAACACAGTCCTGTATCACACACGCGCAGACACAGTCCTGTATCACACAAACACAAACACAGTCCTGTATCACACATACACAAACACAGTCCTGTATCACACACGCGCAAAAACAGTCCTGTATCACACAAACACAAACACAGTCCTGTATCACACACACGCAGACACAGTCCTGTATCACACACACAAACACAGCCCTGTATCACACACACACAAACACAGTCCTGTATCACACACACGCAAACACAGTCCTGTATCACACATGCGCAGACACAGTCCTGTATCACACAAACGCAAACACAGTCCTGTATCACACACACGCAAACACATTCCTGTATCACACACGCGCAAAAACAGTTCTGTATCACACACACAAACACAAACACAGTCCTGTATCACACACGCGCAGACACAGTCCTGTATCACACACACACAAACACAGTCCTGTATCACACACGCGCAGACACAGTCCTGTATCACACATGCGCAAACACAGTCCTGTATCACACACACACAAACACAGTCCTGTATCACACACACGCAAACACAGTCCTGTATCACACAAACACAAACACAGTCCTGTATCACACACACACAAACACAGTCCTGTATCACACACACACAAACACAGTCCTGTATCACACACACACAAACACAGTCCTGTATCACACAAACACAAACACAGTCCTGTATCACACAAACACAAATACAGTCCTGTATCACACATACACAAACACAGTCCTGTATTACACACACACAAACACAGTCCTGTATCACACACACACAAACACAGTCCTGTATCACACAAACACAAACACAGTCCTGTATCACACACACGCAAACACAGTCCTGTATCACACACGCGCAAACACAGTCCTGTATCACACAAACACAAACACAGTCCTGTATCACACACACACACGTTGATATAATATTAAGATTTGTACCGCGCTTCTCTGTCTATCTTACTGGCTGACAAGTGTTTGTTGTTTTCATATTTAACTGGCATTGGTAGCTCTTTGTCCTTCAAAGCAGGGTTATTCATGCAGTGGAGCCCAGTCCTTGAGTAGAAACCAATTACTGCACGGTAAACAGACACTCAAACACACATAACAGACACCCCAGGCGTAGCTGTAGAATAGAACACCTCTGAGGAGTGAGCAACAGAAAATCAATGAGAAGCTAACCTGAGCTGAGCCAGGAACAAACCCTGACTCTTTACAGGAAGGGGACCTCTGTCTACAGTCAAACCCATGAACTTACTAACACGACAGAATCAACTGAGTGTGACAGCTAAGTGCAGCCAGACTGCAGTAAAGCACCGTGCACTGTAATTAGAATATACAATGGGATGTACATGCTATAAAGGAACCTGAGCCAGTGTTTTTATTGTGCAGGTAAGGTGAGCTACAATTCAAACAGCACACCTCTGTGAGGCTCTGGGGCCTTCATTTCTGCTACAGTTTAAACAGAAAGAGTGACGAGCTCTTCATGGTGTGCAGTAGTCACTGGTGTTGAGAACTGAAATGTTGACTCGTATTGAATCTGAGCCGTTTTTCTGCCCTGTTGTGAGCTGGGCTGGTGTGCAGTACCTGTGTGGTCTGGAAGAGGATCTCCATGCCCCCGTCCTGCTCCAGGGCCCGTCGGCCCTCTGGGAGGTTGGTGAGGTGTCGGAGGCAGTGCAGGAGTGCCCTCCGGATGGGAATGTGTTTGTTTTCTGCGTCGTTGCTGTGCCAGTCCTCGTAGAGATTCAGCAGGCTGTTCACGTAGCCTCGGCTTACCGCGCGCCTGCAGTTCCACTCTGTATAGAAAGGATCCGTCACTTTAACATGTCACAACCCTGCCCTGCAGGGAACCGCTTTCCCTTTATAGGTGTGTTGGGTCCCCTACCTGCTCCTCTTGAGGACACTAAACACTGGATAACAATTGTTACTTTCTGTGTTTGCTCAAAGAGAGGGACAGGCTACCGGTAGATGCATGGTATGCTTCTAGTATTTTCTAGTTGTATATTTACCATTGCTACACAAGAAACCCAATCCATGACTATTATCAATAGGGAGATGAATACAAAGAAAACAAGTGAGCTGTAGGGCTCATAAGACCCCCCACTGGTAACCAGTGAACATCCCGAAACCACAGCAGTGTCTGAACTCCAGGCCAGGCATGCCATAAAACATGAACTAATGCCTTTACAATTACTATAATCGTACGGCTGTAAAAGTGATGTGTCGCTGTACGGTCAGCAGTTAAGCAATGCATTAGCAGATGCCATGAAGGGCTGCCAGATAACGAATGGGAAAGTATAGATCCACTGCTTTTCATAAAGGACCGCGAGCACTGGAACACGGTACCAGAAAAATTGATGCAGCTGATCTCTTACACAGTTTCGATGCTGAGTCTGATTTATTATTTAAATCAGCAAATCAATCACTTGTGTGCGTCATTTGAAATGTGTCAGTGACAGAATAAAGTGCAGGTAAGCACAGGCCCAGTGCATGTAATAAAAAAGAAAAATGAGAAGCAATGTTTGTTTTCATTTTGATACACATTATAGATAGTGTGATGACTTTGCCCAAACAAATTTTTGCTCTGTTTAGTATTTCCCAGTCGAATAGGGCTCCTTGAGTCTTTGATAAAAAATGTGTTTACAGGTTTAGGACACTTAATTTTTTGTGCAAGTTCTAATTTATTCAAGAAATGCTCTTCTACATACACATAGTTCTGTTCCTGCCTGCATTAAGAGATCATCCATTTGGGTCTATGGAAAACGTTTTAAAACATGTATCCTGGGCTGAAGTTTATATCTCTTATTTACTGACAGAGCCAGCACACCAAGAGGCTTGTTCATTTGCTTTGGTCCCTGTCTGTGTACTCTCCTGTTCTGAGTAAACATTAATATGTATTGCATGCAGCTGGATCACTTATTAATATTGATATGAACAACACTACTGCATTTAATTTAATATGATCCACAGAGCACTTTGTTAAACAAAAATAATAATAATATTCTAATGAATTTCTGTATTTAAATCAAGCAGTGTGAGGAGATGAATTAGCAAAAGACTAATAAAAGAAGACACTGAGAAAGGGAAACTAGGATACCACTTCCTTTCCTAGTTTCTTTTTCTGAAAACAGAAGTGAATCTGCAACTCTGCTGTATTATTAAGTGGGGAATTAACAGCAAATAAAAAAGAGAAGAAATTAATTAGACACTTAGGTCCTATTAAACTGTGACAAATCTAAACACCACTGCAGTATGATCATAAAAATAGTGGCTCCCTTATTAGAGTATTAATGTTCTGAAAATCTCCTTTGCTGAAAAAGCCAGGAAGCGGCCGTTTAAGTCAATCGCATATAGATCCAAATGTCACATTTTGCTGTGCTTAATGAAAAGGTGAATTGCTTCAATAACAAGGTGAGTGTGCATGCCTTTGAAGATTTAAGGAGGAATATGTTTTTTATTGAAGAGAGACATGGTATAATGAGTGTTGTCAGAACTGCAGACGCAAAAGATCTGAGAACTGAAGAGACTGTGTCTGATCCGGGAATTATAAATTGCTTTATAGATGCTGATACTGCAGGCAGGGGAGTGTCCACTTCAAAACCATACTGAGATACTGCAGGCAGGGGACTGTCCACTTCAAAACCATACTGAGATACTGCAGGCAGGGGAGTGTCCACTTCACAACCATACTGAGATACTGCATGGGACTGTCCACTTCAAAACCATACTGAGATACTGCAGGGGAGTGTCCACTTCAAAACCATACTGAGATACTGCAGGCAGGGGAGTGTCCACTTCAAAACCAAACTGAGAAACTGCAGGCAGGGGAGTGTCCACTTCAAAACCATACTGAGATACTGCAGGCAGGGGAGTGTCCACTTCAAAACCATACTGAGATACTGCAGGCAGGGGAGTGTCCACTTCACAACCATACTGAGATAGTGCATGGGACTGTCCACTTCAAAACCATACTGAGATACTGCAGGGGAGTGTCCACTTCAAAACCATACTGAGATACTGCAGGCAGGGGAGTGTCCACTTCAAAACCAAACTGAGAAACTGCAGGCAGGGGAGTGTCCACTTCAAAACCATACTGAGATACTGCAGGCAGAGGAATGTCCACTTCAAAACCATACTGTGATACTGCAGTGGAGTGTCCACTTCAAGACCATACTGAGATACTGCAGGTAGGAGAGTGTCCACTTCAAAACCATACTGAGGTACTGCAGGCAGGGGAGTGTCCACTTCACAACCATACTGAGATACTGCAGGGGAGTGTCCACTTCAAAACCATACTGAGATACTGCAGGGGACGGTCCACTTCAAAACCATACTGAGATACTGCAGGCAGGGGAGTGTCCACTTCAAAACCAAACTGAGAAACTGCAGGCAGGGGAGTGTCCACTTCAAAACCATACTGAGATACTGCAGGCAGAGGAATGTCCACTTCAAACCATACTGAGATACTGCAGGCAGGGGAGTGTCCACTTCAAAACCATACTGTGATACTGCAGTGGAGTGTCCACTTCAAGACCATACTGAGATACTGCAGGTAGGAGAGTGTCCACTTCAAAACCAAACTGAGAAACTGCAGGCAGGGGAGTGTCCACTTCAAAACCATACTGAGATACTGCAGGCAGGGGAGTGTCCACTTCACAACCATACTGAGATAGTGCAGGGGACGGTCCACTTCAAAACCATACTGAGATACTGCAGGCAGGGGAGTGTCCACTTCAAAACCAAACTGAGAAACTGCAGGCAGGGGAGTGTCCACTTCAAAACCATACTGAGATACTGCAGGCAGAGGAATGTCCACTTAAAACCATACTGAGATACTGCAGGCAGGGGAGTGTCCACTTCACAACCATACTGAGATAGTGCATGGGACTGTCCACTTCAAAACCATACTGTGATACTGCAGTGGAGTGTCCACTTCAAGACCATACTGAGATACTGCAGGTAGGAGAGTGTCCACTTCAAAACCATACTGAGGTACTGTAGGCAGGGGAGTGTCCACTTCAAACCATACTGAGTTACTGCAGTGGAGTGTCCACTTCAAGACCATACTGAGATACTGCAGGCAGGGGAGTGTCCACTTCAAAACCAAACTGAGATACTGCAGGCAGGGGAGTGTCCACTTCACAACCATACTGAGATAGTGCATGGGACTGTCCACTTCAAAACCATACTGAGATACTGCAGGGGACTGTCCACTTCAGTGGACACTTTTGAGGTGGACACTCCCCTGCCTGCAGTATCTCAGTATGGTTACTGAGATACTGCAGGCAGGAGAGTGTCCACTTCAAAACCAAACTGAGGTACTGTGGGCAGGGGAGTGTCCACTTCAAACCATACTGAGTTACTGCAGTGGAGTGTCCACTTCAAGACCATACTGAGATACTGCAGGCAGGGGAGTGTCCACTTCAAAACCATACTGAGGTACTCTGGGCAGGGGAGTGTCCACTTCAAACCCATACTGAGTTACTGCAGTGGAGTGTCCACTTCAAGACCATACCGAGATACTGCAGGCAGGGGAGTGTCCACTTCAAAACCATACTGAGGTACTGTGGGCAGGGGAGTGTCCACTTCAAACCATACTGAGTTACTGCAGTGGAGTGTCCACTTCAAGACCATACTGAGATACTGCAGGCAGGGGAGTGTCCACTTCAAAACCATACTGAGGTACTGTGGGCAGGGGAGTGTCCACTTCAAAACCACGCTGGGCTGTTGGACCACCTCTTTTATGAATGCTTAGTAAAATGCTTAGCAAAAGTTAATTGGAATGCATTGAATCCAGTTGACATCTGATGCAGTTAATACAGTGATGTTTGTAAGATGTGTTGATGGGTGCTGTTTCATTAGAGAACACTGTGTACTGGGGCCTGGAGCTGCTGCTGACATCCCACCTACTTACAACTGAACAATATGATGCGTAATCAGCACTTGATTAAAGAGAGGGGAGAAAAATAGACAAAAGGCTAACTGGAAAACAGTGCACAATAACCGATTGCAACATGCAGAACAACCTGACCTCAAACAAAAATATCCAACTCAGCCAGAGTAGCACAAGTCCATACTGCCACCAGCAGGCAGGTAGAGGAACAGCTTTGCTGTAAAATCAAATCCGCCTACCTTTTATACACTAACAGCAGCATTTAAAGGAATTCTTTTCCTGGTGGTCACAAATAGTATTTCCCTGCCTCTGAAGAGACACTGACTCGCAGTGAGGAGAGTGAATGATGCAGAAAGCTTCCTGTAGAGGGAACAGGTTTCCGTGACTCTGCTCTCTAGAGAGCTCTGCAGTTTACCATGCTTTCTGCAAAGCAGTCCTACAGAACCTAGCTGTGCCTCACCATGCTTTCTGCAAAGCACTCCTACAGAACCTAGCTGTGCCTCACTCCTACAGCACTCCTACAGAACCTAGCTGTGCCTCACCATGCTTTCTGCAAAGCAGTCCTACAGAACCTAGCTGTGCCTCACCATGCTTTCTGCAAAGCACTCCTACAGAACCTAGCTGTGCCTCACTCCTACAGCACTCCTACAGAACCTAGCTGTGCCTCACCATGCTTTCTGCAAAGCAGTCCTACAGAACCTAGCTGTGCCTCACCATGCTTTCTGCAAAGCACTCCTACAGAACCTAGCTGTGCCTCACCATGCTTTCTGCAAAGCACTCCTACAGAACCTAGCTGTGCCTCACCATGCTTTCTGCGGTGATCCTACAGAACCTAGCTGTGCCTCACCATGCTTTCTGCACAGTGATCCTACAGAACCTAGCTGTGCCTCTCCATGCTTTCTGCACAGTGATCCTACAGAACCTAGCTGTGCCTCTCCATGTTTTCTGCACAGTGATCCTACAGAACCTAGCTGTGCCTCACCATGCTTTCTGCACAGTGATCCTACAGAACCTAGCTGTGCCTCTCCATGCTTTCTGCACAGTGATCCTACAGAACCTAGCTGTGCCTCTTCATGCTTTCTACACAGTGATCCTACAGAACCTAGCTGTGCCTCTCCATGCTTTCTGCACAGTGATCCTACAGAACCTAGTTGTGCCTCTCCATGCTTTCTGCACAGTGATCCTACAGAACCTAGCTGTGTCTCACCATGTTTTCTGCACAGTGATCCTACAGAACCTAGCTGTGTCTCACCATACTTTCTGCACAGTGATCCTACAGAACCTAGCTGTGCCTTACCATGCTTTCTGCACAGTGATCCTACAGAACCTAGCTGTACCTCTCCATGCTTTCTGCACAGTGATCCTACAGAACCTAGCTGTGCCTCTCCATGCTTTCTGCACAGTGATCCTACAGAACCTAGCTGTGCCTCTCCATGCTTTCTGCACAGTGATCCTACAGAACCTAGCTGTGTCTCACCATACTTTCTGCACAGTGATCCTACAGAACCTAGCTGTGTCTCACCATGCTTTCTGCACAGTGATCCTACAGAACCTAGCCGAGCCTCACCATGCTTGCATGGGATTCCTTACTTTTTTCTGCCGTTTTCTAAGCTGGAGTGCTGCTCCCACAGTCAGGATGTTCACAAAGATATCTCTGAACCCTCTGAGCTGCTGCTTCATTTGTAACGCTGACAGTTTTATTTTCCTTTTACAGTAAATGTGCAAATTGCACACTTGGGACAAGCTTTGCTAAACTGAGGCCCTGTCTCCTTGTTAATCAAAGTGGAGTTGAGAGCAAGGCCCAAACCTGGAGGCTCCGGTAAAGTTTTCTATTCCTCCTGGAGTTCATTTGCAGCAGCCTCTATTCATGCAGACAACTGCCAAAACAGCTGTCTGGTTATGTTGTGCTTTTAAAACGTTTCATTATTCGCAATGTGAATGCAGTTATGCAGACAGGCACTTTCTCATTGACACAGCAACCATTACTAATTTACAGCAGGTCTCAGTGGGTCACCAAGGCAGGTTTTACACAACTCCTGCAATTTCCTTTAGTAGATACAACTACTTGAATTAATCTTTCTTTGTGCTGTAAATTGTTGATGCTCACTGCCTTAAATGGTGTGAAGGAAATAAAAGATTTCAGAAAATGCAACACAGTTCAGCTCAACCAGACTAATATTAGATGTTTCGTTTGCTCAAATGATGTTGAGACCACAGACCCATATATTTCTCAAGCATGACATCCCCTTGAGAAGTCACGTCTTCTGTTCTGGTGCTCATGAATCTGTACGTGACATGTGGCTTTAGAAAGTCACTAATGGGATGAATAATCCCCCAGCAAGAGCATTCTGCCTTTAAAGCAATCAACAAACCTCCTTCACAACCTTGACAACTCTGGAACCAACACGGTCTGTAAAATACAGCAGCAACAGCCTTTTGCCTCCAGGACAGATTTCATTTCAGTCAATGTCTGCAGTGATAATTACACATCAATCTGGGGGCTGTCGGGAGTCTTTGTGTAATGAGTTCAGTTGTTCTCAGCCCAGCTCCCCAGTGGACAACAGCATCACTGCAGATATTGGCATATTGAATGGGCATGGAGACGGACCTGCCCTCCTCCCCTAGGAACAGGCTCTCTCTGTGGAGAGCCTCATTGCCAGTGCTGAGAGGGTATAGTGTCAGCTCCATGGAGGAAGAGTCTTTCAGGAAACCTTCTGATTCATCAAAATTTTTAACACATTATTGAGGTAATTAACAATTGCTAGCTATGCTGTCTCTGATGTTGTTTAACTGAGTGGAACATTTAAATATGATGAATATTGTATTCTCAAAGCATGCAAACTGATCTTAACACATACAAACATACACACACACACACATGCGCGCACACACATAGAGTATGTGGGTACCCACAAATATATGTAAGGAATATAGATGCAGTATAAAAAAAACAAACTTACTTGAATTTAACAATGCTGCTAGTGCATCTATTGCTGCCCTGCAAAAAAAAAAAAAAGATCTATTAGATTTCTATATCTATATATAATATAGATATATATCTATATTATTAATATATATATATATCTAGCATATATATATATATATATAGCTATTAACCCTGCTGTTAACAAAAGCATTTACAGAAAATCTAAGAATCTTCCCACTCCTTCTATTCCACCCAAGAATGCTGCCGCTGCCTTGGAAACATTTCAAAGATTCTGTCAGCATGCTGTGTTCACTCTGCAACACTTCAGGTTTCCAGCACCATATTATGTATGAAAATGCATTGTTAAGCAAGTTGTAAAGTCATATAAACACTGACACACAAGATGGCATGTTACCATCCATCTGTTTGTAACAAAAGGAATGACCTCATACACAGTATCACTTCATATTACATCATGTATGTAGAAACAGATCAATAGGATGAGAGCTTGTTTAGTAATAGCCAAATTACATGCAGTAGCGGATCAATAGCATGAGAGCTTGTTTATTAAAAGCAGAATCACATTTAAAATGCTACTTGTATTCCTAAACATTCAAGCGTGTCATGTTACTAAAGAGAGTGCCGTGTACATACTTCAGATTCTCTTTGGTGAGGAACAGCAATGATGGAGCGAATATTGATGAGGTGAAAAACAAACACACATGGTTTGATGAAAGGAAGAACGTTAGTTCTGTAACAGGAAACTACTGATAATAACAGTTTACCTCTCAAACCACGGGGTAAAGTTAAGAATTGTGATGTCACTGTCAGTATAGCGGCTTGTAAAAACTACCAAAGAACAAAACAAACAGCAACGGTGACAAATAAACCTGATGAGTCCTACCACTTTATACAGCATTAACCTTAAATACTTAGTTTAATAATAATAATTTAATCTGGTACTTTGTTAAATCTGCTAAAAGGATAGCAGTGCTATAATTAAAAAGCAATCTTAGGGTGAGATGTTTCTCGCTAGTTTAATACCATTGCACTGGTTTTTAATCCACACAGATCAGGTTTCTTTGCCTTTTGTTTCAAAATAAGGTCCGATTTCACTTTAGCAGCAGCTTCTTACACAGCGATTAATCTTCACATCCTTTTAAAGCCATTACATATTCCCAGGACTGATCTGTAGTCCTACATTACACTTGTATGAAGACACGCATTATACATACATACAAAAGCACATTACCAATGCATAGAAATCACATCAAGTGCATTATACCACAGCTCTACATCACACATGCATGCTGTGTGTATGCTAATGGCAAATCCATAATGTTATACATTGCCCACTCAACAGCATTACTGGAACTCAGTGTTTTTTCATCAAGAAGACCACTGGACTGACCCAGGCTGGATGTTTAATTCCTGAGCCTTTCTGAGCCTCTCTGGGGGCAAAGCCTTAAAAGAGATGTTTTTCTTTCAGGACAGTGGTAGTTAGACTTTACTATACAATCCCATTATCTGAAGGTATTATCACTTTCAGAGCGTAACCGTTTTATAAAGTTGAGACTCAATACTGTGTGTTATACATGGGGTGCGATTTCTCTGTATAAAATGACGGTAGAAATGCTAGAAGTGCTTTTACCTGTAAATAATGACCCAGAGCGTTCTTCTCCCAGATCCCAGTGGGAGGGGCGCACAACGGCAGGGAGTTGGTAATTTGCAGGGGGTTGGTAATTGGCAGGGAGTTGGTAATTGGCAGGGGGTTGGTAATTGGCAGGGGGTTGGTAATTGGCAGGGGGTTTGTAATTGGCAGGGAGTTTGTAATTGGCAGGGAGTTGGTAATTGGCAGGGGGTTGGTAATTGGCAGGGAGTTGGTAATTGGGAGGGGGTTTGTAATTGGCAGGGGGTTGGTAATTGGCAGGGGGTTGGTAATTGGCAGGGAGTTTGTAATTGGCAGGGGGTTTGTAATTGGCAGGGAGTTTGTAATTGGCAGGGGGTTTGTAATTGGCAGGGAGTTTGTAATTGGCAGGGGGTTTGTAATTGGCAGGGAGTTTGTAATTGGCAGGGGGTTTGTAATTGGCAGGGAGGTTTGGCAGGGGGTAATTGGCAGGGGGTTTGTAATTGGCAGGGGGTTTGTAATTGGCAGGGAGTTTGTAATTGGCAGGGGGTTGGTAATTGGCAGGGGGTTGGTAATTGGCAGGGGGTTTGTAATTGGCAGGGGGTTGGTAATTGGCAGGGGGTTGGTAATTGGCAGGGGGTTGGTAATTGGCAGGGGGTTGGTAATTGGCAGGGGGTTGGTAATTGGCAGGGGGTTGGTAATTGGCAGGGAGTTTGTAATTGGCAGGGAGTTTGTAATTGGCAGGGGGTTTGTAATTGGCAGGGGCAGGGGGTTTGTAATTGGCAGGGGGTTTGTAATTGGCAGGGAGTTTGTATTGGTAGGGGGTTGGTAATTGGCAGGGAGTTTGTAATTGGCAGGGAGGTTTGTAATTGGCAGGGGGTTGGTAATTGGCAGGGGGTTTGTAATTGGCAGGGGGTTTGTAATTGGCAGGGAGTTTGGCAGGGGGTTTGTAATTGGCAGGGAGTTTGTAATTGGCAGGGGGTTGGTAATTGGCAGGGGGTTGTAATTGGCAGGGAGTTGGTAATTGGCAGGGGGTTTGTAATTGGCAGGGAGTTGGTAATTGGCAGGGGGGCAGTTTGTAATTGGCAGTGGGTTTGTAATTGGTAGGGAGTTTGTAATTGGCAGGGGGTTGGTAATTGGCAGGGGATTTGTAATTGGTAGGGAGTTTGTAATTGGCAGGGGGTTGGTAATTGGCAGGGGAATTGGTAATCGCTGCTTCTCCTGCTATATTGGCATACTGATGTGTAGCTTTCAGCAGGTTGAAATGCTTTCCAGATTAGAAGCACAATCGTCAAGGGATGTTTTCCCAGGTATGGGCTGATTGTTGTTTTTCCTCCAACCGTGTAATTAGAGCAAAAATCCCCAACAACGCAAATGTTAACAGCAGCTAACTGCCTTTTTCATTGTCTTCTCTTTCAAATAAATTACCTCCTCAGGGTACCCCCTAATTAGAGGCTAATTTCAAGGGATTTTCTTTCAGGTAGGGCAGATTGTTGTTTTTCATCCAACCGTGTAATTAGAGCAAAAATGCAAATGTTAACAGCAGCTAACTGCCTTTTTCATTGTCTTCTCTTTCATAAATTATTAGGGTACCCCCTAACAGAGGCTTATTTCGATTTTCTTTCTAGGCAGATTATTATTATTATTATTTTATTATTATTATTTATTATTATTATTATTATTATTATCTGAAGTCCTGAATCATTGGGTTCCTATTGCGCTGGTTTGTTGTGATGGCCGAAAGCACTAAACTATCAGGGAGCCATCATTTAATGAATTGCTGTTGTGTGGAGTAGAGAGAGTACAAGCTTTGATATGACTTCAGTAAAGAAAAACAGCAGAGAAGGTATGTAAACAGTTAGGTGAACACCGCTGTATTCCAGAGGCAGCCTGAAACGACTAGCCCAATGCCCAATGCTTCAATTTAAAAAAAAAAAAACAGCCTTCAAATCTGTCCAAGATGTATTTCTTACACAGATGGTTGGGTGAACAGATGATAGCTGGCTAAACCTGACTCCTGTGCTGCAATTTGTCACAGGGCTACTTGTTGTACTGTTTGGCGAAACAGCTGTGTGTGTTTTTAGAGCTAGTAATTTAACAGCATTTGGATTGTTTGGCAGAGACCTTTAAATAAACATATGCACATCTGCCAGTGGCAACTGGAAGAGACTAAACCTTCTGAGAGAGAGAGAGAGAGAGAGAGAGAGAGAGAGAGAGAGAGAGAGAGAGAGAGAGAGAGAGAGAGAGAGAGAGGGAGGGAGGCAGCAGATAATGTCAGCCAGGCTGCTGAAGTATCCATGGCAAGCAAACAAAGGCAGCACACAGGTTCACAGCCAGCCAGCAACAACTTAAATAACAGTATTTTATTCATCTTGTGCATCAAAATAGAGCCCTTAAAAAGTAATCTGGCAAGACAAGATAGGAGGGTGTCTGGATTGTCTCTGTGTTGCTAACCTGCTTAATCGTGGAACTGATTAATACTGAAGTGTTGCTTCTCTCTGAACCATTCCCTGTTTTATCAAACACTACGCGTCATCACTGAAGCTGTTCGAAGGACTAGATATGGCATGGGTGTGTGTAGACCCTCCAATGGATAGAAGCTTCTAGAAGGAACATGTGCTCCTGGTAATTAAAATGCAACTGTATGACCTGGATAGGTGAAGAGCATTAAATAACATTAAATAACATTTATAGCAAGTCGGATAAACTTGATCACACGTTGTTTATTACTGCACGTTGGACTATAAAAATGCAATTTCAACTGTTTTTGAGTGTGTTATACCATGTTAACAAATTATTAATTCTACAGAATGCCTAAGAAAATGCCATTTGAATACTACATGTAACTGGGCTTACTATCCACAGATAAAGTGCAAGACAGCATTTGTCTAGAGCTACGTCCTACTCCCCACTTCCCTGCTTGATTTCTGCAATGCTGGCTATAATCATTGCTAAGTTTCTAGAATTCACAGCATTCAGTTCCATATGCAGTACACTGCAGTGGAAGGGCTGTGAATCTTGGCTATGAATAAAGTGATCAACTTTATTTTGCCGACAAATCCAGTGCACATACAAGGTAATCCAGAATAAATCTGCAGTGATAGTATAATAGCCTCAATGCTGAAACTCCACCTCCAACAATGGCAGATTATCTTTGCGCTCAGGTGCCCTTCTGTGTGGGTTCAGCTGGAATGATTAGCCCAGCAGAGCGATCACAGTGAAATGTAGAACCAGAAACACATGTCTGTTTGTGGAAGGAGTAACAGGAGCAGAACTATGACTCACAGAGCAGACAGGTTTGGGGGGGGGTTTCAGGAAACATGTGTCTTTACAGCAAAAACTACCTTTGGGGATTGTAAACAAACTGGATTGTCAATCTTCAGATGAAATGTGCACAGAAGGCTAAAAACATGGAATAAAGCAACAGCAAACCGCAATCAGACAGCAAGGAATTTAAAACTGTAAAACTGAATAGCCACTCGTCTTCCACTCATAAACTCAGCTAAATAACCTTGAAAGGAGCTTTGGTAAACAACAGGACATGTGGAACAGCTCCAAACAAGAGATACAGAAGAGCACCACACAACAAAACATATAGAAGAGCTCCAAACAACAAGACAAATAGAACAACACCAAACAACAAGACAAATAGAACAACACCAAACACCAAGACATACAGAAGAACTCCAAACAACAAGACACATAGAAGAGCTCCAAACACCAAGACATGTAGAACAGCTCCAACACCAAGACATATAGAAGAGCTCCAAACACCAAGACACATAGAAGAGCTCCAACACCAAGACATATAGAACAGCTCCAAACAACAAGACACATAGAACAGCTCCAAACACCAAGACACATAGAACAGCTCCAAACAACAAGACATATAGAAGAGCTCCAAACACCAAGACACATAGAAGAGCTCCAAACAAGACAAATAGAACAACACCAAACACCAAGACATATAGAAGAACTCCAAACAACAAGACACATAGAAGAGCTCCAAACACCAAGACATGTAGAACAGCTCCAACACCAAGACATATAGAAGAGCTCCAAACACCAAGACATGTAGAACAGCTCCAAACAACAAGACAAATAGAACAGCACCAAACACCAAGACATGTAGAACAGCTCCAAACAACAAGACATTTAGAAGAGCTCCAAACACCAAGACACATAGAAGCGCTCCAACACCAAGACATATAGAACAGCTCCAAACAACAAGACATATAGAACAGCTCCAAACAAAAAGATATATAGAAGAGCTCCAAACAACAAGACACATAGAAGAGATCCAAACAACAAGGCAGGTGGAACAGCTTCAAGCAGCAAGACATATAGAAGAGCTCCAAACAACAAGACATGTAGAATAGCGCCAAACAAGAAGACATGTGGAGCAGAATCAGCTGTGTAGTATATAAGACCAAAGAAATGTCTGCTTCCCTCTGTGCTCAGTCTATCTCCACTTAATTTCTAATTGTGAGCTCTGTGCCTGGTTTCTGAGCTGTGTTTGAAGTCACTTCCCTCTGTGCTCAGTCTATCTCCACTTCATTTCTAATTGTGAGCTCTGTGACTGGTTTCTGAGCTGTGTTTGAAGTCACTTCCCTCTGTGCTCAGTCTATCTCCACTTCATTTCTAATTGTGAGCTCTGTGCCTGGTTTCTGAGCTGTGTTTGAAGTCACTTCCCTCTGTGCTCAGTCTATCTCCACTTCATTTCTAATTGTGAGCTCTGTGACTGGTTTCTGAGCTGTGTTTAAAGTACTGGTTAACAAAGTCAACCCATGAAGATTTCAAATCATGTTTCTCCATCATATTTCTTTGCTCAAGTCTAAATAAATCCAGTTCTTTCAGCTTTTCTTCTCATTCCTTTAAGTCCTGGGATTAGTCTGGATGCTGTTCATTGGACTTTCTCCAGGGCCACAATGTCCCTTTGGTGCTGTGGGGACCAGAATTGTACACTAAGTACTCTAAGTGCGGTCTCACGATTGCATTATACAACCACATCACAACCTCTGTGGACTTGTACTCTACACATGTTTTGCAATAGACCCAACCATTCTGTTTGCCCTTTTGATTTGCTATGCTATTGTAGTGTCATAATTGCAATTGCCATAGCCCAGCTCCTGAGCAGTTATGTGTTCCAGTTTAATGAGCTGTAAGTGCAGTGGTGGAGAGCAGACCTTCTCATTCCAGCTCCACTTCAAGGCTTTGCTGCATGTGAAGTATTGCTCGTAAATACTGAGCTGCTGTGTATTTTCTCTTCCCCTCTATAGGTGGTTAATCTCATCCAGGTTATGGTATAGGATGTATTTGTTGCAGAGCTGGTCGTCACTCACACAGCGAATGATGATGTCACATGATGTACTTACTTGACCAAGCGTGTGTGTTTCTTGGTGTGGGGAGTGATGAGCTTAAACTGAACGTCCAGAGCTCCATTTTTACCTAGCAGGGCAGCTGTGGAAACTGGAATTGAAATAGAAATAAAAGTTCATTAGCTCGGTTAATGAGCATCCGGAACAGTTCCAGGGCTACGGATGGAAACAAGCTCACGCAATTCTCTAATTCTATAGCAATACTACTGAATAATACAATACCCAGCTACAATTAAACAGATAGAGATGAGTTAAGAAGGGCATATAGATATACAGACACATATATTCAGGTAGTAGGCTTTGTTTATTGATTGGAGTAGCAGTGGTATCGTATTTTGCTCAGCCCAATGTGTGCTGATGTGTTGTGGTGGTAAAGTCCCTCAGATTCTCACCGCAGGACGCATACACCCTGAGCAGCCATAGGCAGGCAGCGGCTGTCTTCACATCGCTCAGGCTCTGTCTCAGCAAGTCCAGGGGCAGAAGAACAGCCCCCGCTTTCTCGGCTTTGTGGCCAATCTTTTTGTCTGTTTGGAAACACAGTTAACATTGTATCACTGTACAGGAGACAATACTGAGTTATAAAAAAATAAAACAAAACATATCAAAAAATAAAAGCACATTCTAGAGTTTAAAATTGCTCATTTTAATTGGACATGATTTTAATGGGGCTTGATTTGAAGAGTGTGTGCTGCATTGCGCACTCGCAGACACACACACACACACACACACACACACACACATGCACACACGTGACCAGCCAATCCATCACTCAGACTTGGTAAAGCTGATGCTCATACGTGACAGTAAAGCAGCACAAAACGAACAGCTTGAGAGTACAGTAGAGAGAGTCTCTGCAGCTCAGTATAAACAACAACACAAATGCAGAAAACACAATATTGTATAAACATACAGCTAACAGCTGTAATAACAACATTGCCTGAGACAGAGTGGTTTGACAGTCTAATGAGTGGAGTGTACCCTCTAGTGCTGAAGCACAGTACTGCTGAAGATATTTACTGCATGCTGAATGGATAGTCATAGTTTCAGGTTGATCTTAAACAGACAGTGCTCATGGGCAGTGAGTGCGCTGCCTCTAATTAAAGAATGAAACTGGCAGTGCCCCCTCTCGGTTTACAGATTGCAAGCAAAGGCTTACCTCTGTGCCCAACCTTGGCGAGGAGGTGCAACAGAGGAACCAGGATGGTGGAGTTGGGGGAGAGGCTGCAGCCCGTGTTCACCAGGGTCCTCAGTAGAGCCTCACTGCCTCCCTTCTTGATCATGTAGTGGATCCTTCTGTCAGTGCCTGGAAAACACAGAGAAACAGATGGAATGAGCCCAGCAGGCCAGACAGCGGAATGGCAACGTTTTGGAATTCTTTCCTATGGCTGCTAGTTTCTAATAATAGCCTTCATTCTAATGCTAATAAAACTGCTCATCTCTTCATATTAGAGGTGCATTGTGAAACCCAGGGAATGTCACACCCTATTAGAAACTCAGGTTGCAGAGAGAGACAGCCTGTGAACAACAGGAAATGGGGTTTGTCATCACGTTTGTGCCGTACGGAGAATTCCTCTCATACTGGACAACAGTATCGATTTTCTCCTTTCATGAAATGGAGCCTTTGTGGCAAACATTGAACCCAGCTGAAAGCAGACAGGGTGTGATTGGGACCTGTGTTCTGCACCTTAAACCTGGGGAGAACCACCTCCCACCCCTGCTGTTAGCCTGCTCAGGAATGGATCAGACAGGCTGGTTATGTGAGGTGTGAGGTTCAGACAGGCTGGTTATGTGAATGAGGGTCACACACTGTTTATTAATTCTAGAACATGCTGACAGGTAAATGATGAGCAATTAAGTCATCTAAACACTTCTGACATATTACTCTGTCCTGTTCCTCACCAGCAGACAGCAGCTCGTCCAAAACATTGAGAATATTCAGGGTGCTTTCACTGTCGCTGGCATCCTGCAAGAAAACATTGATAATATTCAAGGAGTGTCACTGTGGCTGGCATCATGCAAGAAAACATCAAGAATATTCAGGGAGTGTCACTGTCGCTGGCGTCCTGCAAGAAAAAGAAGGAAGGCTGTCTCAATATAATATCACTGTGCACAATACACGTTCTTTTTGTCAAGAGCAGCATGAAAAATTGTCTTCTTTACAGTATAAAGGAGTTTTGTTAAATGTGTATTATTAGTATTAGTGGCTGTCAATACATTGTAGATTTCTGTTACAATTGTCTCTTATCCTGCAATTTCCTTCACACCTTTCTTCAGAAGGCAGCTATTATGGGTTATTACACAGTGCAGTGTTTCCTTTAAATAAAATACAGTTTCACAAAGAATGGGTTGAAAGGTGTAATGAGAGGAGTCACTTTGAAGGTAGTTGGTTTAAAAAAAGTGGTGTATTATAATCCACTGTGAATTACTTGAACACAGATGAAATACATTGATTTGCTTATCTCACAAAAAATGTACAGTTCAACAGATATTAATTCAAAATGCTATTGATTGTCCACCACCTTTTTCTTTGACACTTTGAATTGACATTCAGATAGGAAAAGGAGCAATTGACTAATGTGAATTCGATGACTGCGGTTTCTCTGACAAATCCACAGTTTTCAGTTGAATTGGAAAATTAATCAATCAAAGACTGGCATGAAAGAGATATTTAAGTAGTGTGTGTCTCACGCAGATCAAGAGCAGATGAATGTTTCCAAGTCCAAAGAGCTGGCTCTGTCCCACTCAGCCCAGTAAGAAGCAAATGAGGAGGAGATGGCTCTGTCCCAGTCCCACTCAGCCCAGTAAGAAGCTGATGAGAAGGAGCTGGCACTGTCCCAGTCCCACTCAGCCCAGTAAGAAGCAGATGAGAAGGAGTTGGCTCTGTCCCAGTTCCACTCACCCCAGTAAGAAGCAGATGATGGGACTTGGAGAAATGTGTAGGGGAGAGGAGGGGGTTATTAAAAGCCGTGAGGAGTTGAAAAGCTGTAGGGTGCCCCTAATCCGGGAGGAAGAGGGCCCACAGCTGGGGAGGAGATCACCTTACCTGCCATGGGTATGCAGGGACGGAGTGAGAAAGCAAGACAACGAGACAGCGAGAGAGCTGGCAGCTAATGCTGCAAGAAGGAAGAGACTGAGTGGGAGTGAGAGAGGAGGAGGAGGAAGAGGAGAGAGGCAGGGATCTATACAGGGAAGCACAGCCACCAGGCAGGGATCAAATTCCAAGAGCAGGAGAATTTATACAAACCTTGAATAACCTCTTTGTGATAAACCCTGGATGCATAGAGATCTCACTACAGTGCAGCTACATAGGAACTGCAAGATGAGGTGAAACTGGAGTAGCCCTCGGGGTTAGTTAAATCAAAAAAAAGTTAGGCCACTCTAAAAAAAGCTGTCATTAACCTTCTAGACCCCACATGTACATTGACCTCAATGCAGCACAATTTAACAGCAGCTGGAGCACAATTCTGAGATTACTGCACACATAATAGCAGACACAGTGTAGTTCCCACGCAGGCAGACTGATTTACCGCGGTTTTCACTGCAGCGTAGCTGTGCTTGTTTTCAACTGCAATCAACTCAGACCCCCGAACAGTGTCAACAAACAACTTGCACCGGGTGTTTTCTGCTGAGCAAACCGTACACAGGTGTCATTTCTTATTTGACCTAGCGGTTTCTACTGCTGCCTTCCAATTACACTATTAACACACTGCCTGCCCTGTCATGAGTCCCTGACCCATCAAAGACACCCCGGCGCTCACCAGCACTGCCTGGAGAGACATGTCACCCACTCAGCCTGACACCTGCTTCCCAGGGCCTGTCACAACTAACAGATATGCTTTAAACAGCCTGTTAGTGCAGGGCACACTGGAGAGAAGGCTGCACTGTATTATCACTCTTGATCAGTATAAGGAAACAGTATACATTATAAACACTATAACACTTCCATGAGTGGCACTGCACCCTGGCCTATCTGTCTCTCAGAGCGGGGAGCAGAGACTCCCGACCTGCCTCTCACCCCTACCAAGGTGCTCCCTCCAAGGCAGGGCATTTGAGGCACCCGAGAGGTAAAAGCATTTTAAAAGTAGCTTCATGATAAACAGCAAGTACCAAAAGGGATTACTGTATTATTATTTACGAAACTGTCATTTGTGTTGCTGATGTAAATAGCAGCTTGTTTGGTTTTTATGTTTTATGAAGCTATTTGCCAGATGAGAAACTCTGTGGCGGTACTGTCTGGTTTTGCTGTATACTGTCGCAGCTCTACAGTGTTTTACTGTGCACTAAACTGACAGGGTTAGACAGGTTCTGGTAGAGTCACCTCCCCCTGTCAGCCACATTTACACAGTGCGTTATTTTTTGGAAAGGTGAAAATGTCTTAAGTTTTACAAAATGAGAAACAAATGCATTGAGGGTTCTTAAGAGACTTTCCATTATATCAGTTTATATAAATTATTATTAATAATAATAATAATAATAATAATAATAATAATAATAATAATAATAATAATAATAATAATAATTTCTGTAAAATCTGTTATGCACTTGGCTAAAGTAACAAATGTATTAGTTATTTTTCTGAAACTCCAGCATTAGGATTTTTTCTTGCAATATTCTTATTAGGAGGCCTTTCTCAATCCTTTTTTAAATGATGTAATCTAAATATTTCTCAGCCTGGGTTCCGTTTGACTTTAGTTTCTACCAAGTTTCAGCCTGTTTTGTGAAGATGCACTTGAGTTATTGTGATGATGTTGCCGTGGCTCACCACAAGAAGGAAACACACTGGTTTGAGTACCATTATAACCCTCAGCAATGATTACTTTGGCACTTGAATGGAGGGAAGCAAACAGCATGAGTCAGAGAGGGGTCTGTCTTTGTATTAATGATCTGACGCATGTTAATCGTGTAAAACATGTCTGCTTAACTTCAAACCATCTCACCTGGGACGTGCTCAGATTGAGAACAGTGTTTCCCAGGGCTCAGTTGGAAGGGTTGGAGTTTTGAATTGACTCATTCTCCAATACCAGTGTTCAAGTTCTCACAGTTTCTTATTGCTGCTCCTATTGCCTGTAAAGTCTCAGTCTGCCTTTTCTATTCACTTCGGCATGGACACTACTTTGTTTTTGTGCTTGTGCACTGGATCTGTGTGTGTGTGTGTTGATAGTGTTGAGCACTGGTACTTTTGAAATCCCATTTCAAGCACTGGCAGCTTGCACGTGGAGCAGGGTTGCCACGGCACCCCACAATACCAGACCCAGCATACAGTCACCTGCTGACAAAACAACCCTGCTGTTTATTTTGTGTGTGGGAGGAGTCTGATGACTTCATGACCCATAGCTGTGAGTTTGCACTTTGCACAATCACCGCAGATATTTCCAGTATCTCTCAGCTGAAGGCTTTGCTCCCTGTTTATACACTGTTTCTGCTGGTAAATAATGGACACTCTAGACAGAATGAGAGGCTGCGTGGCTTTTGCTCTGTGTATGTTTTTCACATGAAAATAACATCTGCATCATTGGCTCGACTCTATCACGATTTATCATGAGAAGCAGAGGCGTTTAAAATGGCAGCAGCAAAAGACACATGGAAATAAAAATATGCGGGGAGACAATCTGCTTTATTATAGAGAACCCTGACTCCCACTCCAAAGTTATACTGAAGACCTGTCTGTAATGTTAGTTATACTGAAGACCTGTCTGTAATGTTAGTTATACTGAAGACCTGTCTGTAATGTTAGTTATATTGAGGACCTGTCTGTAATGTTAGTTATACTGAGGACCTGTCTGTAATGTTAGTTATACTGAAGACCTGTCTGTAATGTTAGTTATACTGAGGACCTGTCTGTAATGTTAGTTATACTGAGGACCTGTCTGTAATGTTAGTTATACTGAAGACCTGTCTGTAATGTTAGTTATACTGAGGACCTGTCTGTAATGTTAGTTATACTGAAGACCTGTCTGTAATGTTAGTTATACTGAAGACCTGTCTGTAATGTTAGTTATATTGAGGACCTGTCTGTAATGTTAGTTATACTGAGGACCTGTCTGTAATGTTAGTTATACTGAAGACCTGTCTGTAATGTTAGTTATACTGAGGACCTGTCTGTAATGTTAGTTATACTGAGGACCTGTCTGTAATGTTAGTTATACTGAAGACCTGTCTGTAATGTTAGTTATACTGAAGACCTGTCTGTAATGTTAGTTATACTGAGGACCTGTCTGTAATGTTAGTTATACTGAGGACCTGTCTGTAATGTTAGTTATACTGAGGACCTGTCTGTAATGTTAGTTATACTGAAGACCTGTCTGTAATGTTAGTTATACTGAGGACCTGTCTGTAATGTTAGTTATACTGAGGACCTGTCTGTAATGTTAGTTATACTGAGGACCTGTCTGTAATGTTAGTTATACTGAGGACCTGTCTGTAATGTTAGTTATACTGAGGACCTGTCTGTAATGTTAGTTATACTGAGGACCTGTCTGTAATGTTAGTTATACTGAAGACCTGTCTGTAATGTTAGTTATACTGAGGACCTGTCTGTAATGTTAGTTATATTGACGACCTGTCTGTAACATTTTTTTTTTTTTTTACTGTATATCATGTATTATGCATTTCTCTGTATTTAATGTATTATGGATTTTCATGTTGTTATTGCATCTTGTAAAGCACTTTGTGATGGTGGTTATATAGGCGCTATACAAAATGAAGATTGATTGATTGATTGATTGATTGATTGATTATTCAGCAGGTTTCATTCAACTTTATGAAGCAAAATTAATGAATTCTATAGGGTGATGCAAAACTTGTGGTCATAGATGTATCTTCTAGCGCACTTCATAGCTTGTGCCCCTGGTCTCCCCTCGCCAGTCCTGATGAAGGAGCTTGGTATACATGCCAGCACTGCTGTTACTTCAGAGTAAAATGGAGTACAAATTAATTACAGCAGAAGTCAGTTACACAAATGGAATGCAGGAACTTTGAATTCTTGTTAAATTATTATTATTATTATTATTATGATTTTTTTTTTTTTTTAACGCATTATTTTTTTATGACAATGTAATCCTCAGCAGGATAACTACATAATGCACCTCATTTTCAATATGCTCCAATCGTTTCTTTTACTACTATGATTCAATACAATGAGTCCAGCTGCACTGGCAATGTTATGCTTATGGTTTCCACTTAACTAAGTCATTACTAATTTAGTTATTTATTGAAAATACAATGCAACTCTTTGGAATACTAGCGATAACAAACTTTATAGCGTAAGTAATTAAAATGTAATTGCATAGAAACTGGCATATTTCTACTGTATTCTCTTGAAAGGATTCTTTTTTTCTATCCAGGCCACTCTTAAACATACCGACAACAGTTTAAAATGAATGCTTATCACGATGAATTAATAATGCTAGGGTTAGGGATCAATAACATCAAGTGGAATAAAACCTGCTGAATAATGTCATGTTAGCATATTGAATTACACACCACTTCATAGTTTTCCATATACTTAACGAAAAACTGACAAAAAATTGACATTTCAAAATGTAACATGAAATACCGCACTAATATTAAGGCTTCCGGCAGACTTCTATGAAATCATTTTGGAGTTTCTTTGATTACATGAAGTTCAAGAAAAGATCTGAATAATATATAATATATATATATATATATATATATATATATATATATATATATATATATATATATATATATATATATATTTTTAAAGAGAGAGAGACAGAGAGGTTTTTTTAATTCTGAAATTCTAGGTGGTCGTATGGCTGTATAGCGTTCTGAGGATTTAGTTGAAATCCTTTTTTCATTGACTCTCCCCCTCCTCGCTCTTTGCATGCAGTTCAGCTGGTGTGGTCAGTGGCTTGCTGGTAGGATAGAACATGCTCACAGGACTCGCAGTCTCCTACCTGTAACGTTGAGAGCAGCACCTCCAGTCCGCTGGGGCCTGGGCCCGCCATGGCCACTTGCATTCGCTCTGTACAGACACAATAATCACAGGCAGACCACTTTATATCCAAACCATGGGGCAGAGCTGCTGCACACTCTCAGGACAATTTAAAAAGAAAGCCGAGGAGGGGAGGGGAGGGAAAGAGAGGGGGAGCCTGCAGCCTGTAACTCTATCTCCAGAGATAAATCCATCAGCCCATGTGTGCCAGGACGCTGAGACGAGTTTCCTATATAAAGGGACTGACAGCCTGAGGGACTCAAGAGATCAGAGTACTCCAGAAGGGAATGACGGGGGGGTGGATTGTGGGACAGGAGAGGGATTTCAGTGAACTGCTGTGTGTATGTGTGTGTGTGTGTGTTTAGACATGTGTTTTTTTGGGGGTTTTTTAAACAACAGTCCTAATCAATACATGCATTCAGTTGTGCACTTCAGTACTTTCCCAGGGTTCCATGCTTTTTTGTGTTTCTATTTCTGCTGAATCAAGTTAAATGTACACACAGGGGCCTTTGTGCTCTGGTGTTGAGGAAGGAAAATGTTTTAAATGGATCAGTCAGTGTTGTGATAGGAAACACAATAATGTGCACTCCTCTCAAAGTATTGAGACACAGGAAGTGTGCTACTTTTGTTTTCAAAATGTTTGTGCGTGTGTGTGTGTGTGTGTATGTAGAAGCTGTAACAGGGTCTGACTGCACAGCACACTCTCTATTGAGACAGGATTATCAGAGACACCTTTCCAACAATCACTGCTTGTGTAATCAGCACAGCACTCTACTGTTGCCATGGGGATAAAGAAAAGGAAAATGAAAAGGTGAGAAGGACAGGGAGAGAGAGGCTGAAGTTACCAGTAATAGTCTCACTTCCCTCTTTCTCTTCTGGGCTGGATTGAGCAGCTGAGTGATGACAAGGAGGCATTCTCAGCAGGGGGAGCACCAGTACAGAACTCCATGTTAGGCAACAGTATGGTAAGATTCACCATACCCCACCCCCTCATCGTATTCATAGATACCAAACGGCTGCATCTCTCCATACTAGAGTGGGAGCTTGTCAAGATTACAGCAATGCCATTGGGGAATATGCCAGGATGGAAAACACTTTTCCACCCCCAGCACCACCCAGGCTGAATCCCTGGAGTATCAGGAGCAGCAGCTCTGATACTCTGCTACTTGCGAATGAGACTGTGCTTCCCACATTCCTCCAGGTGTCTTCAAGGTCAGGACTGGATTGTTGGAATTGCACATTATACTGCATACCAGCTTCATTTGTCTCGAAAGTGACAGTGCCTGGGATTTGAACCAGAGGCCCCCTGGTCTGAGGCAGGTCTAACAGAGATTATTATTGTATTAATATATGTTGCTACTATATAATAGAGGGAGCAGGTCACAGAAATGTTCCCATTGATATAGCTACACCTGTTCTTACCCATAACTTCCATAACAAACACTCAATCATGATTTCTGTAGTGAAACTGTAAGACACCTGTTTTCTTAATGGTCAAACAAGATCGCTTTGCCCATCTGTTGGAGGCTGTGGCCTGGCTGGCAGTTTAAAATGGACATTCTGTTTGGTCTGGCATGGAGCTCAGAGGGGCCAAAGAAACAATAGAGTAACACTCAAGATGTCGTGCTTAAAGGAATCAGGACCGCCTAATGTTGAAATACCTTGTTAAAGGGAAAAGAATAGTTAGCAAACAGCAGGGTGCACACTCAAAACAGATGACTAGACCCCTGAAAAACAAAATACTAATTCATACACATCATAATCTCAAAGCTCTCGGGCCAGCAATGCAAACCCAGGCTAGCACCAAAAGGTAAGCTTTGTTTGTCAAGCAGCTGACAGTGCCCCAGGCATGAAGGTTAAGCAACAGGAGGGGTCTAAGGCTGTGCCAGGTCTAGGCAGGGGAGGCAGCTCTACCACACTCGATCCTAACCTCAGAAGAGGTGAATCAGAGCGTCAGCTTCAGACACAGCAGATCTCCAGTTCAGAAGTCAGCAGGGCATCATTTCCACAGGTACTAGATGCTCCGAGAGTATAATTGAAGTTGATGGCTCAATTAAAGCAATTTCCTGGCTGCTGTTGTTCGAGTCGCTTGGTATATTTCGTAGAGCTCGGCACATTTCCAATGAGACCAAATGCAGTGAGACTGAGGATTCGTCAGGCTAAACAAATTTTGTTTACTTTTCTATTCAAACCAGGCAAAGATACACACTGCCTAGTATTCACTAATGCAAGGAGGCAAGTGTGACCCCTTTCATTCTTCTTTATTTAAACATGGATTTTGACCCTGCAGTTATTTTATTATGTTTAGGAGTTAATGGAACGTGTTTTGGAGGTACAATTTATTTCAGGCAAATTGGGGATCCCTGCTCCCATCTGGGAAACCTTTGTGTTTATTAACCCTGTTGAGTTATTTTGTGCTGCACTCTGATCTGGCTGCACAGTGTGAACAGTGTCTTTGGTATTTCTCCCTTACGATCATTTTCAACAAACTCTTCTAATCATTCAAATAGCATAATACAGCAGATTAGTGTGTGAGAATATGCTACGGTGATTATTAGTGCTGAGACCCAAGCCCATTGCCAAGGTCGACAGTGACATGGTAAGGTATCTAAAGGACTGTCCCTCACATTTAGGTAAGCCTGTGCAGGGAGAGTAGGAGTATGCAAGCTATGAAGGGGGTGTAATTCAATCAGCATGCATTTTGTTATTTTAAAAACTTCCATGACTTTGATACATTGCTGGAACTGACTGCATACTTCCACAGCAGGGGGCTGGGTGTCTGTTTATAGGTCCTGCCCTGTATGTATCAGCTGAAGGCAACACTATCTGGAAACACAAGGGGGCAGTGTTCCTATTCTTCGTAATTAGCTGGAGAGCTGCCTGATTCCCTGCATAGAGAAAGCTTCCAGCGGATTCCTGAAGTGTTACAAATGGAACTCTTCAAACAAAGTCACACTGTACAGTTAGTTAGAATGACACCGTGAAGTTAGTTAGAATGAGCAGAGCTGTTTCATTCACTCGGTTCAGTAGTGAAAGGAAAGCTTTCTGTTTTAGATGCAGCACTGTGACTGTGAAGACCCCTCATGCGAGTTTGGCATGCTGAAGACATTACCTGCTCAGCTGGAGGGTGCTCTGCAGTCCAACAGCTCGTTTAGAAACTAAAGTCTTTATTTAACCCCTGCAATCATGCAGACATGTTCCCTCACAGACCACACAAGGAGTTTATGACAGTCGTAAATCCCATGGTGATGGCTAGCTGAACTGCTTCACCTGATACACTTGTTGTGAAATGTTACTGATAGTAGTAGCATTTGATACTGTCACTGTAGGCTAAACATACCACGTTTGTATCATTCAGACCATCAGGCCAGGTACTTTATATGGCAAGTCCCCATTTCTTTATACAGAAAGCCCTAATTTCTTTATATGGCAAGACCCCATTTCTTTATACAGAAAGCCCTAATTTCTTTATATGGCAAGACCCCATTTCTTTATACAGAAAGCCCTCATTTCTTTATATGGCAAGTCCCCATTTCTTTATACAGAAAGCCCTAATTTCTTTATATGGCAAGACCCCATTTCTTTACAAGGTAAGTCCCCATTTATTTTTTTAAAATCAAGGCTCCGCCGGTGGGATTTTAGTGTGACCCCTGACCTGTGTCAATTTGTGGACCTCAGCAGGAAGCTGCAGAGTGTGGGACTCAGTTAGAAAGTGGGTAAGAAAAGGTCTGGTTGGTTCATGTGGAGGAGGGCCCTGCAGTGGAGTGTTTCTGCTTCGCTCGCTCAACGAGACACAGCTCAGGAAGGCAGCCCACTGGCACAACCTTGAAATACTCAAGGGAATTAGCGGCCCACCAGCTGCTCAGACTAGACAGAACTGTGTTACAGCACAGCACTCTGATCCATTCCAAGTACATTCCCCAGGGCTGGAATCTGGGATCTACTGAAATAAGCAGGGGGGCATGGTGAACACCTCACAAAACTACAAGTGTGCCCTCATGCCATGCATAAAAGAGTGAAAAACTCTGGCATTACTGCATAGCCTTCAAAGAAATACCAGTTTGCAGTGTGGAGTTACATTACTACTATCATCATCAACATTCAAGAAATCTGAAGCATCTGCATATTACTAAATATCCTTTACCACATGTCACTGTGCTTTTACCTTGGTACAGCACAGCAGAGCGTTATGCAGTGTAAATGACAACAGTATCCTTTCTGTATAATAATCCTGCTTCTGACTTCCAGCCCAGACTCCTTGCTTCTCGACCCAGAGTTCTGAGAGTCTCAGCTGTCCTGCCCTCCAATCAAACAGTGAATGCATGGTCAGCTTGTGTTTAAATACATGTCTCTGTGAAAGTCAGCAAACATGTTGCCTCCATCCAAACAAAGAACTTCTTTCTGCCCGATTTTCCACTGTGGGCAGCAGCCAATGCATACTTTTGCAATACTGGAATGCCCATCGTTACTGCATTGATACTTGGAGGCATCCTGTATTTCGACATCCCCTTTGCTGATTCCTTAAATACTGCACTGGGGTGCTCTTGTATAGCCCTGTGACGGCCGGCTCACCAAAACAGACCCGCTTGTGTTCTTTTCCCTTCTCAAATCACGATCGACACACAGGATTAAAAGAAAAATAGCACTGATGCGCACTTTTAATTACAAAAACTAACACCTAGCACCTTTAGAACACTGACTAAACATTCGTTGCAGGTTCCTGACTAGCTCGCAGGACAGAAATGCTGTTTACCTGCCACAAACACACAGGCTTCACTCTGCACTTTACCTTTTGAACAGTGAGACGTCTACTCTGAAAAGAGACACAACTTTACCTTTTCTCTCTCACTCAGTGACACACACACACACACACACACACACACACACACACACACACACACACACACACACACACACACACACACACACACACACCACACACACACACACACACACACACACACACACACACACACACACACACACAGAGTCAGGCTCTTCTCTCAGCAGCACTGAGCAGACTGGCTGCCTCTCTTAAATACCCTGCACCTGGCTCTAATTTACAATTACCACCAGGTGCAGGGGCTAACTAAACAATAAAACAATTAAACAATTAAACAATTAACCAATTAAAACCCTTAGCCCATTCACCCAAACGTGCATTCTCACATGTTTTTTAGCAGGGAGGATTTTAACCCCCTCCCTGCTATCTCACACCCTCCCACACTTCCTTTGCATCTGCATCTCCCTTCTGGGGGTTCATATTCCATTTCTCTTTGTGATATTACAGAAATGTAATGAATGCTATGAGCTAGTCTGGCAGCTCAAAGGCACAGTATACACTCAATTACTGATCACTGAAATTGGAAATGAAAAGCCCTGAAGCTAAATAATGTACAAGTTCAAAAATAAACAAATAAACAAATAAGCAAATAACCGCAGCTCAATATCACCACAATAAATCTTGCTCCTGACAACCTGTTTAGGTTTATAGTTTCCCCAGCAACAAGTTACTTGCCAGTTTCGTTGCTTGGCAACTGAGAGCTGTAAAACCCAAAGTGAACAGATTATTGTTTGGAATTGGATCCTCTGTCCCATATTAAAATCAGTCACTCAACACGTCCTATCAAATGTGCTCTGCTTTAACATTCTGACTGCAGTTGTAATACAGTTTAACTGCAATGCAAATTCTCCACAAGACAAAACACATTTACACATTTACAAACTGTGAAGCTCCCAACCTAACCCTCCAAACACTTGGGTAAAAACATCCTGAGTCCTGGTCATCCGCTGGTAGGAGTTGAAATAGTTCTGCAAGGAGCAGTGACCATGTCTCAATGATACTGCTATTCATTCCTTCAGTGAAGCGCTCCACAATGACATACCATCCTCACTTTTCTAACTGCTCTTATGAAACATCAGGGACGTGTGCAGACTTGCCTGCCAACGAAGTGAATTCACACAAGTGAGCACAGCAAACGACAGCGGTGTGCTCCCATTGTATATAAAATGAAGCTCTGTGCAGAATGTATGCCGACTGTGTCATGGAGTGAAATCCTTGCAATGGTACTTCATAAAACAAGAACACATGCTGTAGAATACAGAATACCTTTAAATCAGAGTATGCAGGATTGCAAAACAACAGCCTCCAGAAGAAGCCTGTGTTCTGGGACTCAGACTTGGGGCTCTTCAGTGCACAAGACTGCTGCTGCCACTGCTGCCAGATCAGCTGTGAAAACTTCAATCAAGCTCTGCCATTAAACTGCCTGCCCGTGCCGTGACGTTGGGAGCCTCTGTTTCTGAGTATTTTAACACCATCACGTCTCGTAGTTTAGGAGGTGGCTAGACAAAGATTCCACAAAGCCTCTCTACTGCCCTTCTAATCTGCAATAAAAACATTGTAAAATAATAGAGGCAGACGATAATGTCTTGATGACAAGATTTATAGCATAATAGTATGCCTGACTCCTGCACTGTTGTTTCTTGCTTTGTGTGGATCTCACAAACATTCATTGCCCCTGTGCATTCACTGCGCGTTCGCTGCGCGTTCACTGCGCACTCACTGCGTGCTCACTGTGCCTTCAACTCAGACAGCTGCAGTCTTAGTTGTGGAGATTATTTCTATATCTGTCACAAACACACACACAAACAAGCAACATATACATAAAAAATTATACATACATACACACAGACACACATACACACATACACATTCACATACACATGCACACACACACATACACATAAACACAGACTCACAAACAAACACACACATACGTGTCAATAGCCCACGGTTTGTGAGGTATTAACAGTAACTGTAGTTTCACCACAATCCTACAAGCTGGAGCCAAACTAAATACTTGTGCATTTGACTTTGTGTTTTATTAAAGCAACAATGAGGACCAGCTTCAGGCAGCTTCCTGTTGTATATGATGTCTTTGCAAAGATTAAATTAGAGTGGTCTTTCCTTTTTTCATTCCAGAAAGCCATGCCATGTGAGACAGACCTTCTGCTGGCCCACGAGATCTATAATATAGTTATATAATAGTTTTATTAAATGTCGCTAATACTACATGTCAGTAACAAATCTTTGTACTTGGACATGTGTATTTATAAGGAGCATTCCCTGGGGACCAATTCAGTCACATAAAGTAATTTACAGCCTCGCAAAGTGCGCACACAGGGGAACGTAGAAATGCCAGTGTCTACCAGAGACACGTAGACATTGCAAATGAAACCCTGCTTTTACAACAGCTATCATCAGCTTATGAATTCCTACATTTATGCTATAATAAAGCCTTTCAAAGGTCATGAAATTGTGTAGCAGCCATAATTTAATCTGAAGATCGAATTCATGAAACACAATCTTTTATCCAGGAGAGATACAGTCTATAAGTGAGTTACACAATGACTTTGTATTTACAGTAAGGAGAACACTAATTATGCGTGAATCAACCGAAAGCCATTGTGGATACAATTGACAGTAATAACTTTAGCTTAACATTTCTGCTTATTTTCTATATCTAACTATTGATCAGAAATCCTCCCTGCAAACCCAGTTTTTCCTAACTTCACATCCTGTCTCAACTGCTTGCCACTGGCTTACTGAATATGAACCCTAGCAGACCTCTGCTGTAACCAGTACTGCCTACCCTCTTACCACAAGCTGCAACATTCACCCTAGACCAGAACCCAACTGCAATGAGAAGACCTGCAAAGGGTTTCTAAGAGCGCCACACTGATTGTGCTAATCCCATACTTGTTGGGAAAAACACTTTAAGTGCAATTTGCCAATGACCACCCTCTGACCTCCAGCACTGCACAGGATTGCCAGAGCCCTGCATATTCATTTCATACAAGCCCGTTTAGGAGTCGTTCTGCTGACTTTCTCCAAGGTTAACAGGCAGGCTCACTGTACTCTGAAGGCTGTTAATTATGCACTGCTGAGACACTCAAGTGCATCTCATAATGAATTGTAAGCAAGAAGGAAGGTGGCTCGTCCCTGCTCAGAAGAGATTATCAAGGAGGGTTGCCGAGTTACAGATTGAGAAGAATAAGGAATTGAATTATTTTTATTTCCTGCATAGGAGGCTGCATTTACAGTGCAGTTTCCAAGGTAGGTGGTGTATAGTTATGCTCATGTTCATTTAGGATTTGTATTTTCAATACCCCCCATGTGCAATACAGTATATCTCTCCTATTTAAACATCCAGTCCTGCTTAGGGCTGTCTTGCTTTACTGTATTACACAAGTTTTGATTGGAGGGCGAAACCTACAAGCACGTCTGTAGAGGTAGCTGTTAGCCACTGATCGGTTCTGCGGTGTTAAATCTGACAGCCGTCCCCGTGGCTCACAGAGCCCAGCTCCCAGCAAGCAAGGCAAGGTGACTCTGCCTGTCACAGGCACAGTAAATTACACAAGCATAGCTGCTAAATTATAACCTGCATCTGTGGGAGACGGAAGCGCTGGCAACGTGCCCAAAACATTTTCTCATCATCCTCCCCTTCCTGAGCCCACCGGGTAAACAAGGTGCTCAACCACGAGCCACAAGATACATACATTTCATTCAGCTATTGTGTTCACTAGCTAATGAACAACGCTTTTTAATGCCACAATAATAAAACAAACCCCTCTTAAAACACAGTCATCTGCTGCAGCGTGCTAATGAATTACTCTGCATGCACGCTTTATTTCAATTATACAGCATGGCTATCAGTTTACAATCATGAAGCTAGTATGTTAAAAATGTATCCAATGCATATACATACCGGATTTTGTCTTGCTTTAACTGGAATATGATAGTGTACGTGTGATACTATGTGATAAGACACAAGACTATCTGCAAGCCCATCATGTTCTTAGATCTTGGCTGTAGAAAGATTTTCAGTGTTCACACATGCAGTCCTTGTCATGGTTCAATGTTAGGAACTCATACGGACAGATAACACTGCGAAAGCTGTGTGTGAGATTGCCCTTGCAGTTCCTTTGCACAGAGCAGCCAGCATGCCTCAGTATCCTTTGTAATGCGCAGGGTATACTTCTCGAAGCTAGCCCTAGTGGCTGCTGGCACTCTGCAGAGTTCTCAAGGGTTAAAGGATTAAAAAACACTTCTTCTTGGCAGTATATAGCGACGCAGCTTACCATTGCTTCCAAAGTGTCCCCAGTCCTTCAAGGTTCCTTTCCAAGTGAAGTTTGTGAATCTGCTGTAGTTAAACATTGTGTGATAACACAACAAGCAAACAAAAAGCCTTGCACCTCTGTTGCACTGCTTGCCTCCCACTGGGTTTTGAGGCTCAGTCCCACTGGAGTGCCTATAAAAACCCCTCCACCCCCCCATGGCACAGGACAGAAATATCGAAGAGCTGAAGAGACAGGTTCGCCTGCCATGCTCGTTGAGTAAATCACCAAGTCAGGCCTTGTCAACAGCAGGCCGACATTAGTGGCACCAACGCACAGATGCACTGAGGGCTGGCTGCACTCCAGCACAGCTGTATGAAAAATCTGATTTTTAGAAGTAAGAGATCTGCACACTTCATTTTTAAAGCTGCCGTCCCACAATTGAGTTTCACGCTGCAGAACGAGTGAGTCCTTGGTGTCTCTTATTGTTTATTACATGGGGAGCTGGTTCATTGGAAGGATAATGCTGTTGTTGGGACAGATAATTGGTTAATTGCACTGTTAACTGCCTCATTCTCAAGTTTGCAGCTGCTTGATCCTTAGACACAAATACATCTAAAATACACCTGCTGCAAATATATTACAATCCACTTAATGATCCAATTACAGGTCCTGTGCCTCCTTTATTAATCCATTACTATTCAGATTAGACACTAAATGAAATGTATCCGCCCCAACCCCCACACTGAGCGGGAATGCCTTGTGGATAGGCAATTACCTGATCAATGCATCAATTCCAATCAATACAAAACACGTAACTAATGAATTGAACACCAGGACAATTAATACAACATCAATCCAAATATTGAGAGGCTCTAGTAAGTGAGACGATGTTACATGTGACGTGACGTGGCTTGACTTGACTTGAGAAGATGCTGTAAATAGACACCTCAAGCAGAGAGGCTCCGTTCGTCCCGTATCTACTATTGCAAGAGGAAATGGGGGTTCCTCTCACATTCAAACATGTCCTATAGACTGAGAGGCAGCTCCTTCAGCTCCCAGACTTCATTGGAGAACACCCCTGAAAGAGTGGCATGGTCACTGGACAGCAACAATCAATCATTTGTATTTCATGTTTGAAAGCATAAGGATGGATTTTAATCACAGTAGGAAAAGACCATGTGTGCTGCAGAGCTGATCAGCTCTGCTCAGTGGACTGGTGGCACAAACCTCAGAGATACAGAAGCCTCTATTAGCGGCAGCATATAAATATAAAGGAGTTGCTACTCTGTTGAAACAACAAAGCTGTCTGGAGAGATTCAGAAGAACAGTTTCCATGCCTGGACAGCAAAATATGTGACATGAAATAAACAAGAACTAGAAGCGTCCATTATAGCATCCTGTATATTTCTGGAGATGGCTAAGCAGCCCAGATTGATGGCCCTGTCCTGTATTATGACTTGTTCATTAATGGTTTACATCTTCAGAATGATTGTGCCTGGAATGGCAGGAATGGAAATGGACATTGCGCTCTCTCTCTCTCTCTCTCTCTCTCTCTCTCTCTCTCTCTCTCTCTCTCTCTCTCTCTCTCTCTCTCTCTCTCTCTCTCTCTCAGCAGTAAAAGCAGACACTCATTTTATAAATGACGCCCTCTGCTCTTCAGTTTCTAAAATAGTTTATGCATTCTTTTAAAAACACATATTTGCTTCCACCAGCATGTGCTCCTATGCTTTAAAGCCTTTGGCGCACTTGCAAAATGAAGCCTGGAAAAGCTCATACAGGGGCCACAGTCTGAGATGATGTACACAATGCAAACTCTTACAAACAATGAGACTGTCAATAAAAGCACAGTTCAATGTAATAGAGCTGCAGGCACAAGCGAATGAGGAAATAAGCAGCATAGGCTTTTTCTGGGCTGTGATCTGCCTTCATTGGGAAAGGTGCTCAGTTGGAGCTCCTTGTGCTTCAGACCTCCAATCCCAGCTCAGTTACAGGCTTGCTCAATGTGCTTCAGACCTCCAATCCCAGCTCAGTTACAGGCTTGCTCCTTGTGCTTCAGACCTCCAATCCCAGCTCAGTTACAGGCTTGCTCCTTGTGCTTCAGACCTCCAATCCCAGCTCAGTTACAGGCTTGCTCCTTGTGCTTCAGACCTCCAATCCCAGCTCAGTTACAGGCTTGCTCCTTGTGCTTCAGACCTCCAATCCCAGCTCAGTTACAGGCTTGCTCCTTGTGCTTCAGACCTCCAATCCCAGCTCAGTTACAGGCTTGCTCCTTGTGCTTCAGACCTCCAATCCCAGCTCAGTTACAGGCTTGCTCCTTGTGCTTCAGACCTCCAATCCCAGCTCAGTTACAGGCTTGCTCCTTGTGCTTCAGACCTCCAATCCCAGCTCAGTTACAGGCTTGCTCAGTGTGCTTCAGACCTCCAATCCCAGCTCAGTTACAGGCTTGCTCCTTGTGCTTCAGACCTCCAATCCCAGCTCAGTTACAGGCTTGCTCCTTGTGCTTCAGACCTCCAATCCCAGCTCAGTTACAGGCTTGCTCCTTGTGCTTCAGACCTCCAATCCCAGCTCAGTTACAGGCTTGCTCCTTGTGCTTCAGACCTCCAATCCCAGCTCAGTTACAGGCTTGCTCCTTGTGCTTCAGACCTCCAATCCCAGCTCAGTTACAGGCTTGCTCATTGTGCTTCAGACCTCCAATCCCAGCTCAGTTACAGGCTTGCTCCTTGTGCTTCAGACCTCCAATCCCAGCTCAGTTACAGGCTTGCTCAGTGTGCTTCAGACCTCCAATCCCAGCTCAGTTACAGGCTTGCTCCTTGTGCTTCAGACCTCCAATCCCAGCTCAGTTACAGGCTTGCTCCTTGTGCTTCAGACCTCCAACACTTACAACGTGCTTCAGACCTCCAACACTTACAACGCTTCAACGTGGGGAGGAATAACAGTTAACACCATGGGGCATTTTATTTGAGCTTTCTAGCAAAGGGAGATTAATTCGAAGAAAACAAGAACCTCCACTAATGAACGGTTATTTTTGTAAAAGATCGATAGTGACACTCCATTAACAGGTTTTTTTATTAACTGCAGGGATGTATGTCTGCTATTAAATACACAGTTAGTGTCTGCAAGCAGAGGAAATGCAAGAGGCAGTGCAGAGAGCATGTGTAATTGCATTGAAGCCTTTGCACTTTGATACCAAGGTCATGAATGTATACATTTATTTGTACAGATTTTTGCACATTTGTTTCCTGCAATAGACTTCCATTCATTTTAAATGGCTGTATTGTCCAGTTACAGGCATGTATTACATTTTCTATGCCTTGCTGTTTTACTTCTCTAAGCAAGACCTTCAGAAACGCTTCCCTTTATTTTAACCGTCACATTAGCCTTGCTAACTCCAAACAGCTTGGTGATGCCCTGAGGCTACAAACACCAAATACATGTTTTCAGTACTTTATAACCAACGGAAAGCTTGTTGTTTTTTTAATGTATTTCTTTGTCTGAAAGCAGTTAACCAAGCTTTGATCCAGACCTTAATTATCAAAGATTCAAGCTCATTCTTTCTTTGGGTGAAAGAGCCAGCGCTGTGCATGCCAGCTGTGAAATCTTCACATTGTGTGTGAGTGCTGTGAGATGACCTGGAAACTCGGGAGTCTTGATTATTAACCTTACTCAAGTATCTCCTACACGGCTCCTGTATGTGTGTGTGTGTGTGTGTGTTGAAATAAACACATCTATGCCACGATCACCACTATGCAATGGGTAAGGTGTGGGTTACAATCGCCTGAAAAAACACAGCTAATCCCTCCAGAGCTGCTGGCCCAAAGCTGAAACAGAAGGCCCTCTTCTGAATGCAACGCAGCTGTGTTGACAGTCGTCTCATGATGCCGCACTGTGGATTTAGCGCAGTCAGAGCTGCCTCTGTGTAGGATGGAGACGCAAGACAGGAGAGGCTGCTGGGATGACAGACAGGGATCACACAGCTGACCCACGCAGCACCCACTTCTATCAACTGTCTTCCTTGGGTTTCAATCGTAAGCCTTTCAGCCCTGCAAAGATGTGAGAATGCAGGAGAGAGTGGAGAGAGCAGCGTTCCTGGGGAACCTGAGCCTGGCTAGAAGTGCCGGCGGAGACCTGCTCATTTTCCACTGTAGAATACAACCCTGCAAGTGGAGCAGCAGGCATGTCTGTCATCCGGGGCTGTAACTGGAGCTGTCAGTTTAGCAAAGGGCTTGGCGTGCTGGGGATGGCTGAAATAGCATTTTCCATAAGCCCCGGGGAGAGACCCATGAGAACAAGACTCTCGCTCTGCAGACAACCCCCACCGCCTCCAGTGCGGTTCAGACACAGAGCTCCGGCTCTCCTGCAGTTACAGAATGCCCTCCTGCTGCTGCTGCTGCTGCTGCTTGAGAGGAAGAGTCCAGTGCCTTTGTGCGGAGATACGGCAGTTAGATTCGGAAGGGCTCAGTCAGTGTATGGGGTGCATTTGTTATATCCTCAGATTGAAATACTGCTGTGTGTATGTATAGTATCTGTGCCCATCTTGAAGGTTTTCAGATGGTCTTTTAAGGTGGCAAATAATCAGTATTTCCCAAGTAGTTTTTTAAGTGTACAAAATAATGAACCCAGATCTCTATGATCTTGTATAAAATATTGCCTTATGATTCAGCAGCGGATTGACATGGATGCCCTTTGAACTGGGACTCTGACAGGACCCACTGTGAGTTTGATAAACGCACCGGTGCCTCTGATGGAGGACGTGACATGTCAAGCACCCTCGTGTAAACTGCACACAGCACACAGCACACTGCACACTGCACACTACGCACTGCACACAGCACACTGCACACAGCACACAGCACACTGCACACTACACACTGCACACTGCACACAGCACACAGCACACAGCACACTGCACACAGCACACACTGCACACTGCACACAGCACACTGCACACTGCACACTGCACACAGCACACTGCACACTGCACACTGCACACTGCACACTGCACACTGCACACTGCACACTGCACACAGCACACAGCACACTGCACACAGCACACAGCACACAGCACACTGCACACTGCACACAGCACACTGCACACAGCACACAGCACACTGCACACTGCACACAGCACACTGCACACAGAGCACTGCACACAGCATACAGCACACTGCACACTGCACATTGCACACTGCACACAGCACACAGCACACAGCACACTGCACACAGCACACTGCACACTGCACACAGCACACTGCACACAGCAGGATCAGTGTGTGTGCTTGTTTTACTGAACACACAGCATATTGTACCAGGTGCTGCCGCAGCTTATCTAATACCAGACTGCTGCTTTGATACAATTGATAAAAAATGACTAAAGTCCTCATTATTCCAATCCATGAAAAATGACATTGAAAAGTATTTAGTATTTTAGTGAGTTGTCACCTCCACCTAGTGGCCGAGGTGGCTGGTAAACCATTTCCACAGCCAGGGAAATCTTACAGAGTTCTGTTCTGTGAAATGACCAGTACTGCGCTGATAGCTAATTAAACTAATGACATCCTGAACCTGAAACAAACCAGTATTTTACTGACAAACCGCGTTTATTCAAACAATTTGTACTAAATACAGGGCATTTTATTATAATATTAATATTAACCAAAAACTAAACTGTTGATTGTAGTCCCTGCTGTCAGTACACTTTAGGGATACTATTCTCCAAACTCTAAACCACTTTTAAAATACCTTCCATGCATTAGATTAGTATGACTATAAATACGTACTATTTGGGAGATCGCATTTCCCTAGCCCTGTCATCAAGTGTATTAGTTGTATTATTGACATACTTTCCAGTTTCATAGCAACACTAGGTATATAGAAGAGATCACTGTGAGGTCAAGAACTCAGGCTGTGTGACCTTATTAAACTTGAACTTCATTACAAGCGAGAGATAAACTACCCTCCCTGCATGGAAACCAGGAGATAGTACCTCCTGGACAAATGAATCACCAAAGCATGTGTGCTTGTCTGTATGTGTATAATAAGCATGTGCCTGCTGACAGACTGACTGACTGACTGACTCGCGCACACTCACACTCACACTCACACTCACACTCACACGCACACTCACACGCACACTATGTTTGGATTAGGTGTATTTGTACTGCTGTTCAGCTGTTTTATATGATGATATTGTTTCAGTTTTACATCTGGACTGGATAAGCAAAAGCTCTGTATGTGCTGCGCCGGCCATCTTTGTCAACACACCCCTGAAACAGTGAGTATCTGGAAAGTGCTTCTGATCAAATAAAGACATGGAGACTTGACATTTATTCTATTATACATGGCATTGCTGAAATCCTCCCCATTCTCCAGGAGTGCCATGTCTAATAGAATCCTCCCCAATTCAGGAATGTCATGTCTAATAGAATCCTCCCCAATTCAGGAATGTCATGTCTAATAGAATCCTTCCCAATTCAGGAATGTCATGTCTAATAGAATCCTCCTCAATTCAGGAATGTCATGTCTAATAGAATCCTTCCCAATTCAGGAATGTCATGTCTAATAGAATCCTCCCCAATTCAGGAATGTCATGTCTAATAGAATCCTCCCCAATTCAGGAATGTCATGTCTAATAGAATCCTCCCCAATTCAGGAATGCCATGTCTAATAGAATCCTCCACAATTCAGGAATGTCATGTCTAATAGAATCCTCCTCAATTCAGGGATGTCATGTCTAATAGAATCCTCCTCAATTCAGGAATGCCATATCTAATAGAATCCTCCTCAATTCAGGAATGCCATGTCTAACAGAATCCTCCTCAATTCAGGAATGCCATGTCTAATAGAATCCTCCTCAATTCAGGAATGCCATGTCTAATAGAATCCTCCTCAATTCAGGAATGTCATGTCTAATAGAATCCTCCTCAATTCAGGAATGCCATGTCTAATAGAATCCTCCTCAATTCAGG
Source organism: Polyodon spathula (assembly GCF_017654505.1). Lineage (NCBI taxonomy): Eukaryota > Metazoa > Chordata > Actinopteri > Acipenseriformes > Polyodontidae > Polyodon > Polyodon spathula. Next base: position 17,343,967 of record NC_054557.1, on the reverse strand, counting down.
AATGCCATGTCTAACAGAATCCTCCTCAATTCAGGAATGCCATGTCTAATAGAATCCTCCTCAATTCAGGAATGCCATGTCTAATAGAATCCTCCTCAATTCAGGAATGCCATGTCTAATAGAATCCTCCCCAATTCAGGAATGTCATGTCTAATAGAATCCTCCTCAATTCAGGAATGTCATGTCTAATAGAATCCTCCTCAATTCAGGAATGCCATGTCTAATAGAATCCTCCCCAATTCAGGAATGTCATGTCTAATAGAATCCTCCTCAATTCAGGAATGCCATGTCTAATAGAATCCTCCTCAATTCAGGAATGTCATGTCTAATAGAATCCTCCTCAATTCAGGAATGTCATGTCTAATAGAATCCTCCTCAATTCAGGAATGTCATGTCTAATAGAATCCTCCTCAATTCAGGAATGCCATGTCTAATAGAATCCTTCTCAATTCAGGAATGTCATGTCTAATAGAATCCTCCTCAATTCAGGAATGCCATGTCTAATAGAATCCTTCTCAATTCAGGAATGCCATGTCTAATAGAATCCTCCTCAATTCAGGAATGTCATGTCTAATAGAATCCTCCTCAATTCAGGAATGCCATGTCTAATAGAATCCTCCTCAATTCAGGAATGTCATGTCTAATAGAATCCTCCTCAATTCAGGAATGCCATGTCTAATAGAATCCTTCCCATTCTCAGGCTGCACTTACAACTGATTCTAACAACCCTACCAAGGGAGGGAAGGGCATTGCAAGAATAACCACATTACCACACATTGTCCATCATTGTATTCATATCTATAGAGACACATTTTCACATCACTGTATTCATATATATATATATATATATATATATATATATATATATATATATATATATATATAGAGAGAGAGAGAGAGAGAGAGAGAGAGAGAGAGAGAGAGAGAGAGAGAGAGAGAGAGAGAGAGAGAGAGATTTTCACATCATTGCATTCATATACTGTATATATATATAGAGAGAGACACATTTTCACATCATTGTATCATCTCAATAATCAGGTAACGCTGAAGCATATTAGAATTACCATCAATGAGTGGCTACACAGTACATGTGTTTTGCACATAGATGCATGGTCAAGATTCACTGCTCAATTTCAAATCTTTTTTTTTTTCCACTGGTGGATGCCATCTTTGTGAAACTGACTACTCAATTCTCCTAAGAATCCCTTTCACCACCTCAGCTCTCCCCTTCTTTAATGGATTATATGACAGGTGGTTTGATACTCAATACAAGCTGCAATTCAAGCTCCCTTTTGCAACATCCACAAACCACACACGCCACGTTCTCCTGCATTCAGAGTTGGTAAGAATGTTGTCTCTCTTTGGAACAGCTTCCAATGCAGTAATGAATCTCCCCCTAAAGGCTGATGAGTGAATAACAGTGACATCAGTGTAAAACACTCACAGTGCGTCCTTCTCCACTACAGAGCTGGCTGTCCAGTTGAATGACAAGAAGCTGGTTTTTGAAGCATATGGTTTGCGATTGCCATTCAGCCCTTGCCTCTCGATTCAGTTGAATGGGCCGAGATGCCAGCTCATTACATTGTGATGAAGCAGAAGTGCACTATATCTGCACAAAGCAGTGCAGAGTCATTATCCTGGGATTGTATGCAAAGTGTTCATCATGGAAACGGACTGTGCTCTGTTGATGAGGTCTGAGGCAGGCTATCAGGGAGTGGGAACAGTTTATTTTGAAATGGACTGTGCTCTGTTGATGAGGTCTGAGGCAGGCTGTCAGGGAGTGGGAACACTTTATTTAGAAATGGACTGTGCTCTGTTGATGAGGTCTGTTGATGAGGTCTGAGAGGTCTGAGGCAGGCTGTCAGGGAGTGGGAACACTTTATTTTGAAATGGACTGTGCTCTGTTGATGAGGTCTGAGGCAGGCTGTCAGGGAGTGGGAACACTTTATTCAGCCAGCAGCTTGCAAGTGCTCCAGCCATTGACATAACATTAAAAGGATCTTAAAATCATGCAATCAATGAAGCTGCCACCTGTCTGCGAGTCTCCATGTGTATTTAAAGCCCCTCTTTCATATGAGAGGCTCTCAGAATGGCGCCAAGCTAGCTTGAATCACTGCCTGCCCTCAACACATTATTTAATTTCATTGCTTGGGATCAACGTTTCTAAATCTAGGACGGAAAAGCACAGTTTGTGCCGGCCAGCCGTGCATCTACACTATTTATCTTTTATCTTCGCTGTGAAGTATTCTTAGTCAGCATCTCTGAGATAACCCAATCCCTGCTCAGGGAACTGTGTAAGAGATACTCGTCTGGGTCAAATGTGACCCACACTGGGGTTTGAGCCCAGGCAGGGAGTGAGTGGCTTTGACTTGGGATCAAAGTTAGTATGTGGGTGATATGAGATCTGGTACCATTATACATGAACAAAAGCATACCTTACTCATGTAATCTGATATCATTGCACTGCCTTGGTCCTGTCATCTGGAAAGAAACCCCTCAACAGTCTCAGCACCTTTTCTTTCCTGTAATTAGCCAATCATCTGCTTCCTCTAAGGACTGACATGCTTTGCAATCAGAAGGCATTGCTGGTGTGAACAGACTACCTAGAAGCACTTTTTTTAAAGTAAATAAAACATGTGCTTCATTCAAAAGTGTCAATTTGAGTCCACATAGCAATACTTATAGTTTATGGAACTATTTCAATAGCTAGATCTACCTTAAGTAGAAGTGATTTCAGCCAAGTCACTTATTAAAGGCCAACTGCTTTATGCATTTACAGCTAGCTGACCAAACAACACTCACACTTTTTAAAAGGCTGCTGCTGCTGCCGGTGATTACCATGCGTTACAAACCTTCTCTGGTTTCTTTACCGCAAAACATGCAGCAACAGAGAAGCACGGCAAGATAACCCTCCTCTGCCCTCTAGTGGATCACTAAGGAATATTCAGCTGGTCTGGAGAATCTCTCCCCAGCAGGTCCGTCACACACATCAAAAGAAACCACGTATCCAAGTTATAGAACTTGCTTCAGACATTCTTCAGCACAGTTATTGAGAGCATCAGTATATGGAAGATTCATATATGAAGGTACCTGTCCACTACTGATTCCTGCTTCTCTTCTGTACTATGTGGATCCATTGTGAACATGCAGTACAGCCTGGTGGCAACAGATCGGAATAGCAGGGTCTGTAGGCTATGACATACAGTCTATTATGCTGTGCTTGCTGGAGTTCCTCCCAGTATAATACATTTTAAAAGCCATGCTACTGTATTAGACACAGCACTCATATGACATATCAAAATCATGCTACTGTATTAGACACAGCACTCTCAAGCTGCCACTTCAGACTCCAGTACTGTGCACCGAACCGCTGTGTTTGCGTTGTGCAGTGATTGTGAGTGCGGCGGCAGTACAGCGCTGTTCTGCGGGACTGGGGATGGGCCCCGGCTCCCGGTATAGAATACCTTGATAACCTTACTATCACAGTAGATTCACTACTCTTTTAAAAACTTTTTTTAATTCAATCAAAATTTTTAAACTTCAAAGAACCCTAAAGCTGTACAACATGTTTAAGATTCTTTTTTCTTTGCTAGGAGATTTTAAATTAAGTACTTGCAATCAGTTTAGGCTGAGTACTGGGTATTTTACGCTGAAAGGAAAATCTGTTAGTACAATTTACGAAATGCAATTAAACCAGCGGTGAGCGATTACGAAATTTGTCACGTCTGTTTCAAATAAAGATTAAGCGAAACAGAATCAGGCTCAGTGAAGATATGAAGGTAAAACAAGTGACGTTGTTTTTTTTAGTTAACAGCTTTTTCTGGTTTCAATTAGGAAACAGAATCGGCTTAAAGGGACGTTATGTGATCAAAACTAAAACCGAAAACGCAAGCATACCTGTAAATCATTTTCTGACCACTACGGGGCAGCAAGCACTCATAAAGTCAACGTTAAACTACTTGCACACTGCAATGCAAAAAGCGTATATTTGCTGTATATATATAAAAATACACTTTTTATTGACACGTCTTAATGAAAGCAAGATTCAGCTACCAAGGTAATGACTTTACATTGTTTTAAAGGCAGAACCCGGATGTGTGGCATTTCTCGTTACATCGTACCGTACTTTCTTAACTAACTGTCCAGCCCAATCTAGGCGTTTGCTTTGTTTCCATCATTCATAAAAAAAGAACACACTAGAATCACCATCTCACGCTCTGATTGGTGTGCTCGTTTCAAACAAACTCTCTGCCCTACGTCAGGAACTCGATTTCCATTGGTCACATTTAAACGTAACACGAAAAGATGTGTTTCGGTTGGTTCACGACAGTGCCACAACCCTAGCCCCGCCCCGACAGTATTTTCGCTGTGTGGCAGCTGACGCGCAACTCAATTGGGTTGAGATAGAAAGTAAAGCGACAAGCAAAGAAAGTCAAAAGTAAGCGATGAAGCGCCCTGCGGTCCAGGGGCTGTTATCGACTGCGCTGTGTGTGTAGCGCCGGCTTTGCTCTGTAAGTATGCTGAACGTAGTCTTGCAGCGTGTTTACTTCATGAGTTTAGTGTAGCTATTTCGGTTTTAATTAGGAAAGTTGTTGCAAGAGTTATGCACGTTAAGATGTAGTTTAGAAGCATGAAAAACTTACAACCTATGAAGTTATTTTTGTGTGTGTTCTTCTAGTTTGTTTTTGTTTTGATTTTTAAGGATTTGTGTGAACTGTAGTACATCACAGACTGGGACGGGAGTTATAACGTACAGATGAAAGAGGAGGTTCTGTCGAACCAGTGGACTCGTGTATTGTATTTTAATTTGCACTTTTTTGTCTTTCTTTCGTACACTGACTTATTTTGGCACAGTAGCTACCATAATAGTTTGAAGTATTCCAGTATTATATTGACAGTGTAGCACTCAGTGAACCGTGCCTCGTATATCTCAATGTTGCCCGCCTTACACACTCTCAGATGCAGTACAGGGTGCCGTGAGTACAGCTAGCAAACGGGAGCATTTCAAGAGCCTTTGATACCGGTCTCCTGTGGGGGTTTAGACAAGAAAACACGCCTGTAAATCGTATTCGAGTCTGCAGTTCACGTTCTTCAGGTCAGCAACATATCCTTACTTGATTACCTTCGTTTTAGGGGAAGGGGTAGGGGTTGTAATAGCAGGTGACTTTTAAAATGTATTTTCAAGGTAATTTCAAAGATTCTTAATTTCTCAAAGCCTAGGCTAGCTCTTGGAGATTAATCTAATGCAGTGGGTCCATTAACTGCTCCAGCTGTTTGTGTTCCTGTCGTTGAAGTGGGGAAGCAGCGTTGTATTTCACGTTTACTGTAATCAGAATTGGGTACAATTGAAGCGAGTATCGTCCGGAGCATTTTATCATCTAGAAACTGAAGCACGATGACGTGGCCTCATTGTAGAAAACACAGTGTGTTATTGTGGGTGCAGCCTGGTGTGTGACTTTTATTGTGATTTTAGTCTTTTGCTTCTGGTGATGTTATCCAGTACCCAATAGCTTACTGTTGTGTGTTTTGATAAAATGCTTTACGTTTCTGCTTTATTTCTACATGCTGGAGGCTTGCTTGGATCTAGAATGACTAGCGTGCCAGGTGGTAACATGGTGAAGTTCAAAGCCAGGCATAACCTTTAGGGTTAGAAGCAGGTTCTTGTCTGTGGCACCCACCCCCTCACACGATGATCTGTGAACTCTTGCTAGACTTGCACCCCTCTTCCCATTGACAGCCAGCCAGCTTGTTTAACACTTGTGTAAAGTGGCTGAGTCAAGCCCTCTGTCGCAAAGACACCTCCAGCACCCGCTTGCCAGTCCGCTACTTCCAGGAGATTGAGGGAAGCACTTATTTATTCAGCCAGATGGTGATTCGTTCAGCACCACAAACTGGTAGAAAGCGGCCAGTGTTCTTCGTCAGTCCTGGAGAAGAAGGGATGAAAAGCTGAACGCTGGAGGAAGGACTCGCAAGAATACCAATACCTCTCATGAAAGGAGGTTTCTCAGCTGCTCTGGAAAGGTGAGACAAGGTGTTTACTCAAAATAAGACAGAGAGCTGAAGTAACTTAAACGACCATTGCCTCAGTGTTACTGAGAAACTGCAATTAATAAATAGGTGTCATCAGAGTGCACATAAAAGAAGGAAGATTTTGGTATGCTGTGTGCATGCATGCCTGTTTGTGCACTGCTGGCAAGCAATACAGTTGTCTGGTTCTATCCAGAGGCAGAAGCTGAACACTTTTTTGCCAGTAAATTTTGTTTTTGTCATTCATAAAAAAAGAACACACTAGACTCACCATCTCACGCTCTGATTGGTGTGCTCGTTTCAAACAAACTCTGCCCTATGAGGTGGCAGGACGGGAGCAGATGCAGGCTCCCCCACAGCTCTTCACTGTCAACGCCTGCCCCTGGGTCAGCAGTTTCTGCCGACGTAAGTGATGCAGGGTATTCATTTCCCCAATCCCAACCTGCCTTTACCATCACAATATACCTTTTGTGCTGGATCCCTGCATTGTAACCCCTGAGCAATGTTTGCCCTCTGTCATTCTTCCTGCTGACGGTTTGCACGCCAGCCTCCCACATTGCAATCCCAAACTAAAATGCATTGAGCTACTCTAACTGAAGGGCACATGAAGTTCAGCACAAATCCAATGGCTTCTGCAAAGTAAAGTCTTGTCTGCTGTCTTGCTGCTAAAGGCTTTACTCAAAACCATATATCATTCATATTCAAATCTAGCATTCTGTGTTATCCTTGTACACTTAAGTACTTGCACCTCACCCAGCCCCCTTCATTTGTGTTCTCCAGGCTCGATTCCCACACCCTGCATGCATCACCAAGTGTCTTTTTCTGTGTTTGGCATGATTCAGTGCAGTTCAGTTTATGGTGTGCTGCTTTGTTGCAAACTGTCAGTATTTTTAACAGCCAGCAATGTGCCAACAAGGCTAATGCGCTGCGGTTATTGTAGGCAAGCAGGGCCACAAATTGCCAGGAATACTGATTTTATAGCAGGCTGTTCCTCTTCTAAGAAAAAAATCACTAATTAAACATTACAGTAGTGCAAGGCATGCAAAGGCTCTGTAGTATAATACAGGAAAGCAAATGCAGCCTACAGAGCAGAGAATCTCCATGTGTTTGTGAAAGCACAGGAAGAGGATACGTGCATAAAAATTGCTTTACAAAGTATCAACCAGGGCTAGAGTGCATGGCAACACTACCCATGCAAACTGCTTTATAAAGTATCGACCAGGGCTAAAGTGCATGGCAACACTACCCATGCAAACTGCTTTATAAAGTATCGACCAGGGCTAAAGTGCATGGCAACACTACCCATGCAAACTGCTTTATAAAGTATCGACCAGGGCTAGAGTGCATGGCAATGCTTAAGCATTTTGCATTTGTTTATGTGTTTTTCAGCGTAAGCAATATTGCATTTGAACTTTTAAAATCAGTGTTTCAACATTTGTAAGCTTAGCGGTAATCATCTATGAGAGAGATCTGATTGGCTCTGATCATTGCTGTTTTAACCCGGTCCCCCAGTTGGAGCACCGTGAATGATGTTTGAGAGTCACGGTTCAGCCCCACAGTGGATTGGACTGTATAAGCAATGGTGTGCTTCTTTTTGAGACACTCTTTCTCTTGTGCAGCAAACGGCTGTTCAACCTGAGATTACTTGTTTCCATTTAAAGGTCTTTGTTCTGCAGTGTGATATCAGGCCTGCTATCAAGCTGCACTGGGCAGTACTCTGCTGACTCATTATTTGATTGAACTGAAGTAATTGTTTTCACCTGTGTTCTCCTGGGTGTTTGTATAGATCTGCCCAAATGCATTTGAACAGTAAATGTGGGGCAGAGAGGCACCAACTGCTCTTAAATTAAAGAGAAAAAAGTCCTTAATGGAAAAGAGAGTGGAATCAATTTATATCTGTTTGGCGTTTTGTGTTTTTTTTTTTTTCCCTTCAGTTTGAGGCTTAAGCAGATCTATGTCTACAAAATCTCAGTATAATAAAAATCCTTGGATTGGAAAATATTGGGTTCAAAGAAACTAAAATATATTTTAATTCTTTTTTTCTTCTTTTTTTTTTCAGTTAGTCAGATAGAGAATAGGCAGTCCACGGAGGGACTGGAACCATGTCTGTCAGTGTGCACGAGAACCGCAAGTCCCGCTCCAGCACGGGCTCTATGAACATCTCCCTGTTCCACAAGCCCTCGCACCCGGACAGCGTGCTCACCCACCTCAACACCCTGCGCAAGCAGTGCATGTTCACTGACGTCACCCTGTGGGCGGGCGAGCGCTCCTTCTCCTGCCACCGCGCCGTGCTGGCTGCCTGCAGCCGCTACTTCGAGGCCATGTTCAGCGGGGGCCTGCGCGAGAGCCTGGACAGCGAGGTGAACTTCCACGACAGCGTGCACCCCGAGGTGCTGGAGCTGCTGCTGGACTTCGCCTACTCCTCGCGGGTCGTCATCAACGAGGAGAATGCAGAGTCCCTGCTGGAGGCTGGGGACATGCTCCAGTTCCACGACATCCGGGACGCAGCGGCCGAGTTCCTGGAGAAGAACCTGCACTCCTCCAACTGCCTTGGCATGTTGCTGCTCTCGGATGCCCACCAGTGCAAGCGCCTCTATGAGCTCTCCTGGAGGATGTGCCTTGTAAACTTCGAGGCTGTGAAGGACACAGAGGACTTCTATGGACTCTCCAAGGACAAGCTGTTGGATCTTATCCTCAGTGACGAGCTGGCGATCGAGGATGAGCAGATAGTCTACCATGCCATCATCCGCTGGGTCCGCTGCGACTTGGACAGCAGGAAGAACCACCTCCCAGAACTCCTTAGTGGGATCCGCCTGGCCCTGCTGCCTTCTGAGTACCTGATCGAGACGGTGGCCTGCGAGGAGCTGGTGCTGTCAGACAAGAGGAGCCGGCAGATTGTAGAGGAGGCTGTCCAGTGCAAGAAGAAGATCCTTCAGAACGATGGAGTGGTCACCAGCACCTGCGCCCGCCCCCGCATGGCTGGACACACCCTGCTCATCCTGGGGGGCCAGACCTTCATGTGCGACAAGATCTACCAGGTGGACCACAAGGCCAAGGAGATCATCCCCAAGTCAGACCTGCCCAGCCCCAGGAAGGAGTTCAGTGCCTGTGCCATTGGGTGCAAAGTGTACATAACAGGAGGGCGGGGGTCTGAGAATGGCGTCTCCAAGGATGTTTGGGTTTATGACACAATTCATGAAGAGTGGTCTAAAGGCGCCCCTATGTTGATCGCTCGCTTTGGCCACGGCTCTGCTGAACTGGAGAACTGCTTGTACGTCGTTGGTGGACACACAGCCATAGCGGGTGTATTCCCTGCCTCCCCTTCCGTCTCTCTAAAGCAGGTGGAGAGGTACGACCCCCTCACCAATAAATGGATAATGATGGCGCCCCTGAGGGACGGAGTGAGCAACGCGGCCGTGGTCAGCGCTAAACTGAAACTGTTTGTCTTCGGCGGCACCACCATCCACCGGGACAAAGCCTCCAAGGTCCAGTGCTACGACCCTGTGGAAAACCGCTGGGCCATTGCAGCCGAGTGCCCCCAGCCCTGGCGATACACAGCCGCTGCGGTCTTAGGCAGCCAGATCTTCATCATGGGCGGCGACACCGAATTTACTGCCGTCTCTGCCTACCGCTTCGACTGTGAGACCAATCAGTGGACACGAGTCGGGGACATGACCTCCAAACGCATGAGCTGCCACGCTGTGGCTTCCGGCAACAAGCTCTACGTGGTGGGAGGCTACTTTGGCACCCAGCGCTGTAAGACGTTAGACTGCTACGACCCTACCTCTGACAGCTGGAATAGTATAACCACTGTGCCTTACTCCCTCATTCCTACTGCGTTTGTCAGCACCTGGAAGCACCTGCCTGCCTGAGACGGGAGCTTCACCAAGGAGCTCAACATTCAACCAAATTAAGGTAAATTCAGTTTGTCTTACGTCAGTTACTGTTATTTATTTATTGATTGTATTTCAAAAAGTATATCATGCATTTATATGAACGTACTAACTTAATATCATTTATATTTTATTCAATACAGTATATTCTATTATCTACACTTTCCACTATTTTAATTCTATAATAACATTGATTTTCACTGAGTCCACTGAATTTCCTGTCTATGCGTCCCTTTTGAAGCTGAAGCTTGTAATGCTCCATGCTTCATTAATAATGCAATGCTGTAATGTTTGCATACGATTATCAGGAGATCCCTGAGTGGTTATAAAAACATGGTCCATTTTAGGTTAATGCCTGCTACAGGATGACAACATTGTTTTTGTCTTTTGGGATATAGCTGTGGTGCTCGGTTACACCCCCCAGGAACCACAGACACGCTGCTTGTTAGGCACTGTGGATCCAGACAGGATGACATGTTGAGGGATTGTTGTGTGGTCATTAGGACTGTGGCAGACCTGATGCTTCGCAGTACCCTCAGCCAGGAATCATTATTGACAGGGCTAGACATTGATTAGCAATCTGCGTTACAGGGGTTTTCACCTGGTTTAGCTATTAGCTGGCAAGCTGAGTAGCACTGGGCAGTCATGTTTCATACAGACCCAGTTTGTTACACAGGGGGTCTGATGTGAACATACTGCTGGCTTCTGTCCTGCTCTCGGCTACTGTAGATAAGAATATACAGAGCTTTAAGAAGACTTGCTTATGTTTCACTGTCGAGAAAGTATTCTGCTCTGTTTCTCAATTACTCCCTAGAGATCCGCCCACAAAGTTCTTGTATTTCATACTGATTATATGTGCTTCTCATGAACAGTCAGTCAGCAGAGGCAGGTTGTTAACATCAGGAAACCCTAGTGAGGATCAGACTCCTTGCAGAAACTGATACCATCTCATCGTTCCAATTAAGACTGACAGTTTCGCAGTGCAGCAGGTGGCTGAGCCAGTCTCTGGGTTATAATGAACCCCCAAGGACAGGTACAGTCTCAGAGTTGATTAGGGCTGCTTGGTGTAGACTGGCATCAGTTATTACAATTGAGAACAGCTTAGCTGCCCTTGGAGAAACCAGATCCAGAAGCTGCAGCTGAGGACAGAGTGCTGCATTAATCTGTCTGGTCTTGAAACAGTGCATTAGGAGAATCTGCTGCAGTATTTCCATAGCCTGGGTGATACAGGTTACACACACACACACACACACACACACACACACACACACACACATGCTGAATTCTACACACAGGTGCAAGCTACAGAAAAGGAAACAAACAAGCAAAACAAAAAAAGTGCATGTTTGTTTTAAAGCTTAGCAGAGAACAGGCGAGAGAGGTTTTAACAAAAAGCACAGAGGCTTTAATGAACCCTGAACCTTTGTCTAGTTTTGTAATATTAACAACAGATTGCCGTAAAAAAAAAAATATATATGCAAAATTACGTTCAACCATAACCTTCCAGTTCGGGCACTTTGTTTATACGTTACCCTGCCCCCCAGCACCACACCTGTCAGCTTTTCTGTACGTATGAACTTTCTCAAAGCAATCAAACACAGGGTTTTGTCCCCAGCTGACTCCTGTTTTTCGCTGTTTGTTGAAAACAGCATTGCGGAGTCCAGGTTCTGGTAGAGCGATTCTGCTGGCATGGAGTTCTGTTGCCTTGGCAGTAAAGCTGTGCAGTTGGAAGACTGACAGACACAGTAACTTGTCCCAACTCTGCTTGCTGCACGCACTCTCTCGCTTCATGATCATGACATTTCAGCTCGTATCATTGCATTACTCAGAGACGCTGGACACAGGAGTCATTGGCTTAGTCCTGCTGTTTGGGAAACTTTTGTTTGTGCTCATGCAGACTTGGCAGCACTGGAGGCCAGAGTCCTCTCTGAGTTCACCCTGGTACACGGCTGCTATCAGGGACACAGTGAAAGACAGCTTGCTCTGGAGGGATCATGTTTATGGGGGCAAATTTTTTTGTGAGGTTTTGTGACTTGCCATTTCAGTGGTGAGCCAAGTTAGAATTAAAATGCAGATACTGCCTCCAGAGGTGCAAGGCGATTGCATTAAAGGAGTGTTAACCAAAGTTTTAAAATCCACTTGCATTATGACTATCTCGCAGGCTGCTTCTGAGCAGTGATGTAGACTCCCGTAGACTTTTCCGCATGCTGTTCTGGGGTTAATTCTCTTCTTGCACAGCCATGAATTGGGCTGTTCCATTGCACTAATCCTGCTAATCATCTACCTTTGATTTGGGCTTCTAATTCCAGACATACATTTCCAGAAATGATACAAAGTGGTCTGGCATTGTGCGCAATTGAGCCAGGCAATTTGGTCCCAGAATGAACTGTAAATAGCTTGCAATGCTGTGCTCTTATTGATATTTGTAAATAACTTGCAATGCTGTGCTCATATAGTGATCTTTGTAAATAGCTTGCAATGCTGTGCTCGTATAGTGATCTTTGTAAAAAGCTTGCAATGCTGTGCTCGTATAGTGATCTTTGTAAATAGCTTGCAATGCTGTGCTCGTATAGTGATCTTTGTAAATAGTTTGCAATGCTGTGCTCGTATAGTGATATTTGTAAATAACTTGCAATGCTGTGCTCTTATTGATCTTTGTAAATAGCTTGCAATGCTGTGCTCGTATAGTGATCTTTGTAAATAGCTTGCAATGCTGTGCTCGTATAGTGATCTTTGTAAATAGCTTGCAATGCTGTGCTCGTATAGTGATCTTTGTAAATAGTTTGCAATGCTGTGCTCTTATTGATATTTGTAAATAACTTGCAATGCTGTGCTCATATAGTGATCTTTGTAAATAGCTTGCAATGCTATGCTCGTATAGTGATCTTTGTAAATAGCTTGCAATGCTGTGCTCGTACAGTGATCTTTGTAAATAGCTTGCAATGCTGTGCTCGTACAGTGATCTTTGTAAATAGCTTGCAATGCTGTGCTCGTACAGTGATCTTTGTAAATAGCTTGCAATGCTGTGCTCGTACAGTGATCTTTGTAAATAGCTTGCAATGCTGTGCTCTTATTGATCTTTGTAAATAGCTTGCAATGCTGTGCTCGTATAGTGATCTTTGTAAATAGCTTGCAATGCTGTGCTCGTATAGTGATCTTTGTAAATAGCTTGCAATGCTGTGCTCGTACAGTGATCTTTGTAAATAGCTTGCAATGCTGTGCTCGTACAGTGATATTTGTAAATAGCTTGCAATGCTGTGCTCTTATTGATCTTTGTAAATAGCTTGCAATGCTGTGCTCGTATAGTGATCTTTGTAAATAGCTTGCAATGCTGTGCTCGTATAGTGATCTTTGTAAATAGCTTGCAATGCTGTGCTCGTATAGTGATCTTTGTAAATAGTTTGCAATGCTGTGCTCGTATAGTGATATTTGTAAATAACTTGCAATGCTGTGCTCTTATAGTGATCTTTGTAAATAGCTTGCAATGCTATGCTCGTATAGTGATCTTTGTAAATAGCTTGCAATGCTGTGCTCGTACAGTGATCTTTGTAAATAGCTTGCAATGCTGTGCTCGTACAGTGATCTTTGTAAATAGCTTGCAATGCTGTGCTCGTACAGTGATCTTTGTAAATAGCTTGCAATGCTGTGCTCGTACAGTGATCTTTGTAAATAACTTGCAATGCTGTGCTCTTATTGATCTTTGTAAATAGCTTGCAATGCTGTGCTCGTACAGTGATCTTTGTAAATAGCTTGCAATGCTGTGCTCGTATAGTGATCTTTGTAAATAGCTTACAATGCTGTGCTTGTACAGTGATCTTTGTAAATAGCTTCCAATGCTGTGATCTTAATGATCTTTGTAAATAGCTTGCAATGCTGTGCTCGTATAGTGATCTTTGTAAATAGCTTCCAATGCTGTGCTTGTACAGTGATCTTTGTAAATAGCTTGCAATGCTGTGCTTGTACAGTGATCTTTGTAAATAGCTTGCAATGCTGTGCTTGTACAGTGATCTTTGTAAATAGCTTCCAATGCTGTGCTCTTAGTGATCTTTGTAAATAGCTTGCAATGCTGTGCTCGTACAGTGATCTTGGCTATGTGCTCCACTCAGTTCTTGTTAATTGTACCCTGTCAAACATGCCCTGTATGCTATAGCTGTTTGGAATTAGGAGCAATCCCCTGTATACTGTAGCTGTCTGGAATTAGGAGCATGTTGCTTGATTGGTATTTGTTGCTTTAGCTCTTCAAGGAGTTTAGCTGCGCACTATTTCTAGTACAGTAAACTGTCATCTAAATGATTGCTAGTACAATTGTACTGCACTTTCAGATCAGTTTGTCATATGGGCGCCATTCCATGAAAATCTGTAAGATCATCAATATCAATCTACTTGCTGGCAATACCAAGACTTACTGTTTTTTTATTCTGAAACTTATGTGCATTAGCATAGACTCCTCGCCTCAAAAAACTCATCTATTATACATTTCAATTAATGTATACATTCAAGCTGTATCAGTGCATAAGAAACCCTAGAGCACCTCTGCATGCTTCTGGTCGTGAATGCTCAAGACACACACGCGCCTGTGTCATATTGTTCAGAAAGCAGTCTGACCACTTTCCCGTCATCATCCCTCAAAGAACTGCTCCCCCACCTAGTCACCTGAAACTGTCATTACTGCTCTAGCACACAAGAGCCATTGTGTGCCACTTGCTGCAGAATAACTGTTTACTGAGACAAATAATACAGTGCATGGAATACCTGAGCTTTTAATACAGTGACAAATTATACAGTGCATGGCATGCCTGAGCTTTTAATACAGTGACAAATAATACAGTGCATGGAATACCTGAGCTTTTAATACAGTGTCAAATAATACAGTGCATGGAATACCTGAACTTTTGAAAAACATGTGAAGTTCAGACAAAGAAGAGAGTAAAAGGCAGGCTGGTGCTGATCTATAAAGCCTGATCACAGTAACCAGCGCTGATCCATAAAGCCTTGATCACAGTAATCAGCCCTGATCTATAAAGCCCTGATCACAGTAACTAGCTGTACACTGCACAGGGTTTGTACTCTGTGCCAGCCTGCTAGTAAGCCTCTAATTTGTTTTATAGCTGTTGTGTAATCCTTTGGTAATTACGCCTGTGTTGGGTCTTATTGATTAAGTAATAAGAAGGTGTAATTCCAGTTGCTGACTTGGTTCAGCTCTCTCATACTGTACCTTGAGATTTTGGGTTACATGTTTACTGCCTGGTGCTTTTAATTGTCCAGTTTGCTGGGAGTTTATTCGATGAGAAACGGCAGAGAGAAGCCTGATGGAAATAGCGAGACACCAATTCTTGACAATGCACTGAGATGTTGTTCTGTTCCATTCGCAGGTGCCATGGTTTTGCTCACAGCATCCTTCCAACCCCAGGGCTGGGATAGGAACTCCTGATTGGGTGACTGGGCAGTGGCTGGACAGTCTGTTTTTTTTTTTTTAAACAGCCTTCTGATTACCTGACAGGAGTGGAGCAGAACTGGAGGAAGTCTGGTCTCCATGGCAACAATGGAAGAGGCTCCTGGGATTGTCTCCGTCCCCTGATTTCTGTGGAGGCTCTTTAGCCACATTGCTGATGAGCTGGTATACTAACCGAGATGCATTTGTTTCTCAAACTTTTAACACGTTCTGTTTTTTACAGACTAGACTAGATTAACATAAACAAATGCCACAACCCAAACCTGGAACACATTGAATTGACATCTTTGTCCTCCTTTCTTCACAGATTCTGTCAGGGCTTGGAATTATTTAAAAATGTTGGTTCAAATGTTGGTTCCTTTCGCTTCCAGAAGGTCATGTGATTTTACCAAGGTCAGTGCCCAAGACCCACGGCCGGGTCGACGGGGCTTCATGCAAGCACTGACCCGGCCGGGTCGATGGGACTCGACACAAGCGCTGACCAGGGTCGACAGGACTCAACTCAACTTCGTACACTGTTTAGAGCAGCATTATTAACTCCTATATGAATGGGTTGCTTCTGCACATTGGCATCAGCTGAATCTGGTCCTTTTCAAAAGACTGTATTGCCTTTTTGTAGGTGTTGATTTGCTGGTTCCCAATCAGTAGACGGCACAGTTTGCTGTGTACATATTTGAATAATGTCTTCCAGATAAACTCAAAATAACACAGCTGTGAAAACCTATTATTGATCCAGATTCATAAAGTGCATGGATTAACTACATGACATGGCTCCTTTTATGGTTAGAGGGATAGAAATATTATCTAGCCTGTGATAACCGGTCCTGTACAGTACGCTTGCTGGTAGAGACATGGGCTCCTCGGAACTCAAATTCTGAGCAGCCGTCTCTCCTGCTGTAATGAACTGGATTCTATTGCGTTGTTTTTAGAAACTTCAGTACTGGACATGATGCGATGAACGAGTTTCTTTGATAAAACCTGCACTGGATGAAGCCTCTTCTGTTTCAAGGAAGTCGCCTCAGGGCTTCAGAAAAGGTTACTGAGGTACTAAGTAAAATTTAGATTTTAATTTTCCAGGAGACACACTACTGTACATCAGAGGTAGAAACTAGAAAGTCTGTTTGATTACAGTTTTTAAAACATGCACACTAGTTATCAAAAACCAATGGGAAGGGGGGGGGGGGGGGTAAGGGCTATGAGATATTTTATTAAAAACTGCCTGTTCGTTTGAAGATTTGTTTCCAGTCTATTTCTTTTTATTTCACATTCAGAAACAAGTGTGTGGAGTGATAGAGTAATATCCATTTGATACTGGTGCACGGTAAGAAATAAAAAGATACGTTTCTATATTGATATCCAATAGTAGAAGTCTAAGCGCTTTGTGGTCCACTATGAAAGGCACTATATAAAATAGATTGATTAATTGATAAATGTAACATGCAGTAAAACACTTTTCTGGTGAGCAAGAAATAAACCAGACTATGCATGAGCAGCATTGCTCCTCAGTGTGGCCCTGAGCTCAGACTATGCATGAGCAGCATTGATCCTCAGTGTAGCCCTGAGCTCAGACTATGCATGAGCAGCATTGCTCCTCAGTGTAGCCCTGAGCTCAGACTATGCATGAGCAGCATTGCTCCTCAGTGTAGCCCTGAGCTCAGACTATGCATCAGCAGCATTGATCCTCAGTGTAGCCCTGAGCTCAGACTATGCATGAGCAGCATTGCTCCTCAGTGTAGCCCTGAGCTCAGACTATGCATGAGCAGCATTGCTCCTCAGTGTAGCCCTGAGCTCAGACTATGCATGAGCAGCATTGCTCCTCAGTGTAGCCCTGAGCTCAGACTATGCAGAGCAGCATTGCTCCTCAGTGTAGCCCTGAGCTCAGACTATGCATGAGCAGCATTGCTCCTCAGTGTAGCCCTGAGCTCAGACTATGCATGAGCAGCATTGATCCTCAGTGTAGCCCTGAGCTCAGACTATGCATGAGCAGCATTGATCCTCAGTGTAGCCCTGAGCTCAGACTATGCATGAGCAGCATTGCTCCTCAGTGTAGCCCTGAGCTCAGACTATGCAGAGCAGCATTGATCCTCAGTGTAGCCCTGAGCTCAGACTATGCAGAGCAGCATTGCTCCTCAGTGTAGCCCTGAGCTCAGACTATGCAGAGCAGCATTGCTCCTCAGTGTAGCCCTGAGCTCAGACTATGCAGAGCAGCATTGCTCCTCAGTGTAGCCCTGAGCTCAGACTATGCAGAGCAGCATTGCTCCTCAGTGTAGGCCCTGAGCTCAGACTATGCATGAGCAGCATTGCTCCTCAGTGTAGCCCTGAGCTCAGACTATGCATGAGCAGCATTGCTCCTCAGTGTAGCCCTGAGCTCAGACTATGCAGAGCAGCATTGATCCTCAGTGTAGCCCTGAGCTCAGACTATGCAGAGCAGCATTGCTCCTCAGTGTAGCCCTGAGCTCAGACTATGCATGAGCAGCATTGCTCCTCAGTGTAGCCCTGAGCTCAGACTATGCATGAGCAGCACTGCTCCTCAGTGTAGCCCTGAGCTCAGACTATGCATGAGCAGCATTGCTCCTCAGTGTAGGCCTGAGCTCAGACTATGCATGAGCAGCACTGCTCCTCAGTGGAGCCCTGAGCTCAGACTATGCAGAGCAGCATTGCAGTCCGTTGTAGTTGTCAATGTCCTCCCAAGGCAAGCCATTGAGCATTAGGAAACATGGTGAAGAAAAGATGCAGTTTTTTTTCCATGTACTTTCACTCTCAGTTTGTTGTACCTTCGCATCATAGCAGAGCTGCTGCGCATGACTGATTTAACGTTTTGTACTGGACCAAGTGGAACTGCATCTCTGACGTTGTATCCCTCCAGACCAATTTAAAAATTGTGCAGAGCGGTGGCCTGCACCCTATTGACTCTGTCTATTCTCCTGTCACTACACTACGTGCAGGAGAGGGGGTGCCACAAGCAGTATATTAATTTCGTTTGTCACAGAAGCAAGCTGTTTCTATTATGATTATTCATTTTACTGTTTTGAAAATGACAGCATGCAAGATAGAAAGCACATCCATAAAAATAACTCTTTAATCGACCTTTTTTTCATAGTTAAAAAACAAGTATGTTTAGTTTACTCTAACAGTAATGTTTAAAATGCCAGATAACACATTCTGTGTTCTGTTAGGTTAAAGATGAATCTAAGATCCAAAGCCTTTATCTGGGAGTCTGAGCTGTTGTTGGTGATTACAGTGCAGTGCAATCCAGTTAATGGCTAGGTGCCATAAGGAGTTTAATATTTTGTCTACCCTGATGAGTCAGTTAACAGTTCAGCTGAACTTGTGTGTGTTGAATTTTTACTCAACCTTAGCTGTGATATGGGAACTGTTTGGTTTTTGTTGCACTTGTATTGTTACATTTAGCAGCCGTTATTGTGCTACTCTTCCAGTGAATCGCAGCATTATAATCTGGCAGTGCAGCAGCTCTGTTCGACTTCAGAAAGAATTTTAATAAAAGGACTTAAAAGTACAACCAAGTCTGTACCGACTGGCAGCTTGCCAAAAAAAAAAAAAAAACAGTCAAAGACAAACACGCTTGGAACAATGTCAGGGGATAGATTGGCAGCTCTCCACCAACTGTCATCCATCAGGTGTGTTTTTCCATACTGGACTTCAAGTAATCTGCACTTGCGAATGCAATTTGTAATTATTTTAGTTGTGATTCTGCTGTCGTTCCCCCACCCCCCCCCCCCCTTATCTGGTGTGCCATGGCAGCCTGCCAAGAAACGGCAAAGGAGGGAGATGGGAGACGGACAACGATGGGCTGGCTGAAACTTCCTAACAGGAGGGTCCGAGAAGGATTCATGTGGGACTGTTAGGAATATAATAAATAGGTAGACAGATAGACAGCAGGTGGGGTTGACTTGACAACATCCATAATTATACTATCAATTGGTTCCTTTTATACTGTCTACAAATAAAATGATATTAATGCAAATTTTAACGCCATGAAATGAGGAAATTGCAGTACAGCACACTCATGTTGTGATGCCCTCTATACTACATGGTAGTTTCCAGCAAGCTTCAGCTTTATTTCAGCTGTAAAATGAGGCTGAAATAAAACCAGGACAGGTACACGTGACCCTTTGTGCACCCGAAAATGAGGTCATTTTACCAGAGCAATAACAGAGCACTGTTGAATGAATACCGTCTCTGTTTAACATCCAAAATCAAACGAAGCTCTTGTTTTATTTAAAGTTAAGCAGAACTCTGCTTCTGAGCTCATGGCCATGTTCATGCAAGTGAGTTCTTCAGCTCAAGTGCTGTTTCTGAATATTTCTTAGTGGACTAATTGTCTGTGAAGTATTTGCTTAGTGGATTATTAGAGGTTAGTAGAGTCCCCAGTGCTTCACAAATCCAATGTGCATGAAGAGTAAAATAAACGCAGGCCGATGACAATGCTGTAAAGTGGGCTGGGAACACGAACCTCAGTCCTGCAGTGCACTTCGTTTCAGGGTCAGGATCTAGTGTTGAGGAGAGAGATCTGCCATTCAATTCAATTAAATGTCTGACAGCAGACGTGGTTCTATTATTAAATAGCCGTGGTGTCGGTAGCTGAGTCCCTATTTAAAAGGGTCGTTAACAAAGAGACTTTATTGAATGTAGTGCAAATGGATTCCCCAGAGCCTAATTCAATTTCCTCATGTAACTTCACGTTCTGACCGGCTAATTGAATCCTAACACTAATTGCAGTCTGCACGCAGTCTGCACTTATTTGGTAATTGGGCTTCTTTCAACCCTGACCCTGTACTTCCAAACTCCTTGTATCACTCCTTCCTTGTATTACATTGTCCTGCTTTATTCAGCTGAGAGAGTTCCAACGCCTCCACCAGTGAGGCAGGTATGTTTACTTGTCATATTATCTGTCCCTTTTTACATACATTGCCTGCGCATTTATGTAGACTAGACGAGATTGAGTTCCATAGAACTCCTGTAGAGTCATCGGAGGATGGGAGGAAACATTGTTGAATGATGTTGGAACAGTTTAAGAAAATGTTATCCTTATCCCTATAAGTACTGTATTAAAAACAAACTACAGCATGGAGACGCTGATCAAGGCTTTCTCCTTCTTAGCACTTGCATTTACCTGTCAGACGGGCCACCATTGTGCTCAAGGAAAGAAAATGAAATGTCCCATGAAAAGCAGTGCAGTATCCTCCAATCCTATTGTACCAGGACATCCATAACTATAAAACCTTCAACAGGGATCGATTTATAAGTACTGTAAATCAGTTGGAAACGGTATTGAGTGCATTAGTATTTCTATACTGGTTAACTGTACAGCGGGGTGTAAGAGTGAGTGCAGTTTTCTGTGGGATTGTGATAGTTGTTCTAGGTATAGAAGAAAGGTAATGTGTGGGGGTAAAAGTTTCACTGAGTTTTTCAGGTGGCAATGTGTCTATAACTTCAAGCAGAGGATACTTCACCTCTTGCCAGAACCTCCACAGAGTGCTGTGTGGATGAGGGGTTTTATTGCTTCCAAGTCAATCCAGGGTTACAGTATTGAGATCTCGTACTGTATTGTTGTGAGGAGCGTGATTTCATTGTAGTTGCTGTAGAGCGGGATGCCGTTATGGAATATGGAATCAATGGAATGCCCTGGGAAGACATTGTAAATTACAGTCATCATAAATAATGGATCCTATAAAATATTAACAAAGCATAGCACAGTTCTATAGTAAGAGTTAATGCAGTTGCAATCCCTGCTGATTTTATTGAAGCACATAAAGAATGAGGTACAGTTTTTTTTGTGTATTTGCTTCAGGTCAAGAGGATGCCCTGCGTTAGTAAGAAATGAAATAAAAAATAAATAAACCAATTAAAGGAAGTGTCCCCACAGACAGGTAAGACTTTTTGGCTACTTTTGTAATGAAAATTCAAACCTGTACGAAAAGGCACTGAAAGCTTGGTGCTGATCCAGGGCAGGCTCGCAGTTTAAGATCATATTGAAATGCAAACCAGATTCTTGCTTGTTTGAAGCTGTTATCGATGACACAGTCATGTTGTCAACCAGAAAGTCTTCTGGATAGCCAGGCTTTAGCATATAGTAAGTCGGTTATTAACTTTAGCATGCAATCCTAAAGCAGGAGTGTCTTTTGGTATTTTGGGACCACTGGAATACATCTGCCTGAAATTAATTTGCTCGACAGACTTCCAGGGGATCCAGGCTTAACAATACAATTTAAAGTCTGTCTCAAAGCCGCAAGTCTGGGCTTGAAAGTGCACAGCTCGTGTAGATCTCTGATATTAATGTGAGAGATGTTTCCATCTGCAACGACCACCTGCCTCAAAATAATAATCCATTCTTCTCATCTCATCCCTGTCATTATCCAGTCCCACGTCTGTAGCTTTACTGCAGGCACATGTATCTTTCTAAACAACACAATCGCGTTCCTTCGTTGAGCACACCCTCACTCTAAAGTCCATAAGCACAACATAGCTTTGCAAAGTAGGTAGAAAAATAACTGGATAAAAAAAAATGCAATGACTTGCTCATGAACATAGGTTTGCTATGGGAAAAAGACGGTAAGCTGTCAGTACAGTATGACAAGCAATACATAAAACCGATAATCCTGGGAGTAACATTTCTCATGTATTTTTGAAATTGCCTGTTTCGAAATACACCAGCCCCAAGAATTGGAAACCGAGTGTGCTGAGAGGCAGCGTGTTCCCAGGGAGATAGGGACAGAATGAGTTCAGACTAGTCTGGCTTTCAGCCACAGGGCAGATAAGCAGGACAAGAAAGTCTGAAATAAGACAGCCTTGCTCTGAAATGTACTTCCCCTTGAGCGGCCTTTTATCTACTGAGTGCCTTGTCTTTACAACACACACTGCCGTGGAACAAACCTGCAGGGAAACCCATTACTTTGCCTCTGAAAGCAGAACAAAAATAATCAATGACATGTTGCAAAGAGCTTCCGGCAGCTGAAAATCGACAGTTTATTTCATAGTTATTCATTGTTTTTGGGGGTCACAGGACTAAATCCCTGGGACTGTTTTAAGAAGGAGCTGGAGAAGATGCAGGTCACTTCTGTAAATGTGGCTTGGTGGTTTTCTGAATGCTGAACCAGTTCTTTGAAAAAAAGATTCCAGCCTCATTTACTGAATTATCACACTTGCACCACTTGGCTTCATGCGAGAGTCTAGCATTGCATATGAGATCTTATATCAGCCTCTTTCTGTTATTATTATTTGTATGTAAGACCAGTGTGACACCTTGTACTGTTTTGTAAAACCGAGACTTAAAAAGGTCAAAGTCTTTGAAAATGAAAGGAAAACACGTGCCCCTAACATGCTCTACCAACAGAGCTAGCCAGCCACTCTCTGGTTACATGAAATACATTATAAAATGTAATGTTGTAAACCTGGGGCTAAGTTGATATTTTCAACTTGGTTCCATTTGTGAATTGAACTAGATTTAAAGCCAAACCTTATCGGTCTAATGTGTCTAATGTTTTTGAAAATAAGGATTCAAGCTGTTACTTAATAATAGCTTTAAATCTGTGTAATGAATACTGTAAGTTGCTGATCAAGAGGCATCTTTCTAACCCTGCCACCTTTGCAATCTGGTTTTTAATAGAGGCCCTGGATCATGAAGCTAAAGCCCTTCATTTATCCTGGGGCAGCAATCAATCAATCAATCAGTCCCACCCCCGTCCCTCTATAGTGTAGAAACGAAGCGCGTCGTGCAGAGCTCTGCTAAATACTTCATTAGGGACAGGCACTTTGCATCTTTGCCTTGTCGTGATTAATTGTCATCCTTCCTTTTAAAGTGACTGTTCTTACAGTAGATTAGTCTTTGGCTCTGTAGCAGGACTCTTGTGCGTCAAAGCTGTTGAAAATCTAGCAGTGTAGCCTTCTTCGAGGAGAGAAACTGAATCGAGCCCGGGTACTGAAGTTTGTGCTGAAGCTGTGATAGAACCCGAATCGAGCCCGGGTACTGAAGTGTGTGCTGAAGCTGTGATAGAACCCGAATCGAGCCCGGGTGCTGAAGCTGTGATAGAACCCGAATCGAGCCCAGGTGCTGAAGTGTGTGCTGAAGCTGTGATAGAACCCGAATCGAGCCCGGGTGCTGAAGTTTGTGCTGAAGCTGTGATAGAACCCGAATCGAGCCCGGGTGCTGAAGTGTGTGCTGAAGCTGTGATAGAACCCGAATCGAGCCCGGGTGCTGAAGTGTGTGCTGAAGCTGTGATAGAACCCGAATCGAGCCCGGGTACTGAAGTGTGTGCTGAAGGTGTAATAGAAGCATGATAGAAAGGGAGAAGCATGGCAAGTAGAAAGGAATTGAGTTAAGAAGAGGTACTAGACAGCGTGAAAGAAAGAGACCAAGGGCTGCAGGAGGGCTGTTTCTTCAGTCAGTTGAAGGCTCCCAATTCTAACAGTGCAGTGCAGTGGAGGGGCTGTTCACTGCTGCTTCTCTCTGGGCTGTCTGTCCCCAGGCCAGGTGCTCTACAGATCTGAAGGCTGCTCCCCTCTGATGTAATGTTTACCAGAGACTCTGTGCCAGCAGGAGATAGGAACTATGTTAAAAATGTTGCCTTTCATTTGAGGTGGCCCAGTGGAGCTCTGCTGGAACATGCATTTCTTGCCATGTAAAAGCCTGGGTTATGATCACAGCAAGGCTTGTTGGACTGCTTGCTTTTAGTAGTATAAAAACATGTTCACATTACTGGAGAATCCATCCCCCATTTTATTCTACAATCATTTTTTTAAATACAGAATTTTATTATTCCACATTTTTGAAAACATACTAATATATGATTGCTATAGAAGCAGCTTAGATATGTTTATGCATTTAATTTCAAAATATTTGATTATTTCAAAAGCAACAATCTCATAATTACTAACCCAGTATCAAGGCTAATTACATAAACTGGTGCGTAATCTTTGCAGGAGATATGAGTCAAGCTACATTAGATTACAGATCAGAAGATGTAGATTAAAAGGGCAGAATTACTCAGAACTCTGTCTGCATACCTGACTTGTGAACCGGCACACATGATATCAGTTGTCTGAAGCCAGGTAGAGTCGGGCAGTCTAGCAGATCAGGGGAAGAGACTTTGCAGTGCACCCTGAACAAAGCGAACCACAGCCTGGTCAGGAAGGAGAGTTGTAGCCCTGGCCCAAACGAGCTTCAGACTAGAAGTGGTGTTGTAACAGTGTACAGTGTTATTGTGAAGACACTGTACCGATGATACTGTTAAAAAATCTTTATTTATGGCTTGGTTAGGTACTTTTGTGAAAGTATGTGCCATGAGACTTCAAACACACACGAGTCCTGCTGCACCTGGTTCTGAGTCTCAGAACTGCCCTCAGTTAGGTCAGGACTGATCCTGGGTCTTATAACTACTGCAGTGTAGTCACAGATTGAAGTGCTATTATAATACAATTTAATCTGCAGTACTACTGCACTGTAGCCACAGTTCACTCAAACTGCACATTGCTGTCGTTGACTATTTACTTTGTTATAAACAGGCAATAGCGCCTAAGAACAGACAACCATGGGAGCAAAGTGTAAATACGGCACAGTTTCTATTTCAAAGGGCTGTTCTGTGCCTCTCTAGAATTCCATGCAATAATTAAAATCAAACGGCCGCAGTAGACTGTAAAAATCAGGATGAAAGCGTTTCAGGAAAAACACCTGCACGCTGTCTGCCAAACCCCTGCAATCCCAGACACTGCCCTGCTCCACATCACCCCTGCAATGTAAGCATTGAGTGTTTCTGCAACAGTTATTAGCAGAAAGAAAGAAAGGGAGGAGGGGGGTTGAGTCACACATGACAAGCATGCAGCCCCTTGTGTGGAGGAGTGGAGTCCGGAATGTGTAAACAGCAGAGGCACTTTGTTCCATTCCGCTTGCTAGGCACTGGAGTGTAAATAGAACATTGCAGCTCCCAGCTGAAAGGAAAACAAAGAACAAGCGGAGCGGGGCAGGAGCTGCAGCCAGTAGTCATGGAAACACGCCTCAGTGGAACAGTGTTTCATTAAGTTAGAGAAACATAGTGGTGGGTTCTTTGGTTGGGTTTATTGTCCTTCATTGTTTCTCTGTAAGGTTTTTTGTTCCTGTTTTCTCTCTTATCCTCCATTGAGATCACTGAAGCAACACCCGCTCGGATTGAATGGGTGGGTGCAGGTGAGCTCAAAAGAGAATTATTGGGGCTCTTTCATAGTTGTGTATGCATGGCCTTTGAAGAGTTTACCAGAGAAAAGGGTCAGAGTTGAGGTAGTAAAGCACAGTGAAAACAAGTATAGGTAAGCATTGTAAAGCCCAGAGAGGTATGGTTATTATAAGTTATGCAAGCCACGGTACATTGTGGTATTTTGTCATTAGAGACCCCTGTGCTCCACACAAGTTCTCAGCGCCCCTTCAGACAGGCCTGATAGCAGCCAGGGACACTAACAGCAAAGGAGCAAACATTGTTCTTTTGAAAGTCAATTTGATAAAATGACCTGATTGATGGTTTCTGTTAGGACAAGCTGGGGATTAATGGACAGTTGCAAGTCGCTTTGGGGAAACGACACTGTGAGAGAGAAGGGACATCAGATGATTTATCTTGATCAAACAGAAGATCATCATGTCATCTGAGCCTAATTTGCGTTCTGCAGATTGCATGGTTTAGCACTTGGCTGTAAAGGCTTAGAGAGAGGGAAGTGTGTGTTTGTGTTAGTATGGGTCTGAGTCTGTGTTTTTTATCTGTATGTTTGTGTTGTGTCAGTGTTTTAGTTTTGTGTCTGTGTCTGTTTTATGTTTGTGTCAGTGTGTGTTTGTTTTGTGTCCTGTTGCACATAAAAGTATTTCTGTAACTGTAACTCATCCTGGGTAAGGCCGTCTGCTAGAAATAAATAATAACAACAACAATAATCATAATAATAATAATAAAGGATCAGACAATTGTGGGATAGCCCAAGAAATTCATCACCTCAGGAAAGTGGATAATGGGTCAGGTTGTGTGGTGTACCAGTTCTTTAATGCAAATGCAAATGGGACAGCACTGTAATCACAGCTGAGGTGGTGTGAGTCCGTGGGTTCACACTGTGGTTTAACCAGCAGACACACTCCACTGAGATGCATTAACCAGGGCACTCACTGCAGTGCATTCAGCTGATCAGAATACAGCAGGGATGTGAACCAGGACTCTCAGAGCTTTGTAATGATAGGACTGATCTACTCTGCATCTGGCCTTGCTTTGAGACACTTTGAAGGTTTTGCTTGTTTGACTCTCCCCATCAGGTAATAATTAATTGAGTCTGGCATAAGTTTGAATTGCTGATCCTAAAGCTGCTTTTCATGACATGTTAAGCTCTCCAGGGGTTAAACCGAGATCTGTCCCCAAACGTGGCACATTCCTGTCAGAAATGTGAAAGGGCTGCACAGACCCGACCCCTTGAAGCGCATTGATTAAAGCTGCTGGGGTTTAAAATGATATGAAGATCTCGCAACATCAGAACAGAATCAAGCCAGATCCATGCCTGTTCCTTTCAGGCACATGATCCACTAACACTTCAACACTGGGCCTTTTCAAAGAGGCTTTAAAGAGCTGCCAGCCCCTGTGCAGATCTGAGTCGGTGCTTTCTATGCACAGCCCAATTCTCACAAACATTAGCATCTGAAAAGAGGTGTGGGGCTGAGCCCTGGAAATGGAAGGGACCGTCGGGGGAGGCTGGTGAGAAGAAGAGTTTGAATTCACAGCCAAACTATTATCTTTGCAGTGCCTTGGAGGGGCTCTGAAAAGGGCTCTTTGTCAAGCCTGCTTCACAGTGCCATCCCCAGTGATCCAAGACCTGCCTTCCACAACCCAATAGCTTATTTTCAATCTTAGTTTACTTGGGTATTTTTTGCAATTTGAAACTGGATTTTTTTCAGTCAGACCGTAGACCAAATTTAAAAAAAACCCACCAAACTTTGAATATAGCGTAATAAATAAACAGCACAGTCCATAATCATGTATTTTGCTAACGACAGGATCAAGTTGAAGGGTATTAAGAAGCCGAAAGTGATTTGTTCGGAAGCGTCAAAAGTTATGCTCCAGTTAGAACTTAACTGCATTTGGCATCTTTTTACCATTGTTGTAGTTGCTGCTGTTGTGTTTTTTAAACAGCATTGATTAAAATTTCTGCTTAGTCACCAGCTGCTGACAAGTTTCTATACAGTGCCAGCAGGCCTGGATCAAATGAAACTGCATGGAATCAGCGGAGAACTTTCCACAGCTGTGAAGGGCCGCTGGGCTCCAGGCACACTGAAGGGCTGCTGTTGACAGCAGTAACAGCAAAACTATTTCATTCCACTGACTGCGGGTGGGTCCGTGAAGCGGGATACATAGTGCACAGCACTCCTGCTTCCTGGAATCAAACAGAAAGGGCTCCAGGTTGGGTTTACAGTGTCTGCAGTACGCAGGAGGAAACCTGGGTTCAGCTTCCCTGTACTCTGGAGTGTTAGTACAGCACTTTGAAAAGCAGCACAGCGTTTACAGTTAGAGATAGCCACAGCACAGCACTTTGAAAATGAGCAGTGTTTACAGTTAAATAGCCACAGCACTTTGAAAAGGAGCACAATGTTTAAAAAGTTAGACATAGCCACAGCACTGTACAGCACAGCACTTTAACTTTAAACACTGTGCTCATTTTCAGAGACAGCCATGAGGTGCACTTGGTGGGAAAATAACCTTCCCAGACAGAATTTAAAGAGCAGCTCCTGTTAGGGTTACAACTCTATTTAAAACGTACAAGAAGCATCACTCTTCTTGTGAACAGGACAGTGAAATCCAGCTCAGGTATGAAGGTCCTGGAGCAGACACTGAGACCATGCATTTTCCCCTTCATTGAAATCGTACAGACCCCACAGTTCTCACTCCACACCATGGAAGAGTAACTCTACCATTATCATCAATCTGGAAAAGAAAAGCTGCCATGACTAAGAGCTGCTAATCCCTGCTTCCTTTACCTCTCCGTGGAGATCGATAAACCTTAATGTGATGATTTGTGAGGAACAGTAAGGATCTCATACTGCCTCATTCAGCAGGACAGAGAAGCAGAGAGAGGGCATCAGCTAAGATGAAAACAAGCTGAAAGAAACACGCTAATCAGATTGCAGCAGTGAGTGTGAGTGTGCTTGACAAGGGGAGGTGAAATACCCCAGGCAGAGCAAGGAGATCACAAGGGACAGCGAGGCTGAATTCTGGATCCGAGTGGCTGCCTCATCCCCAAGTCCCCAGGGCCCATATCGACCATCCTGTATCCCGGAGCCTAATGGAAATGAAAAATACTTCCCTATGGATCACCGTGTGTTCAATATCTCAGGGCAGTGATTGAATTCATAATGCATGAAGGTGACGGGGTAATAGAAAACAAACAGCTTTCTCTACACAGCACCCAGGGGCCTCACTGGAGAGCTCTGGTGTTGACTTGTATTATTCTTCACATTGTTTTAGCTGTGGAAACCTCTTTAATAATACAACAGCTATGCAAGACTTGCCTGACATGTGGCTCTACCCAATATGTGTTAGAAATCTAAAAAAAGTCTGTACTGCTTCACAGGGATCTGTATCGTGGTACTGTACTGTAAACGTGTCTGCTCATACGGTGGGGAATATAGAATCGCTTAAAGGGGATTCTCTGATGGGTGGGACACTGCAAGCACATTGCAAACACCTGAAAACATTTCAGTGATCACAAACTGATCAATTGATTCAACCTGTTCCATTTAATAACTTGTGTGGAAAGTGTGTCTGAGCCTTTTTGTCTGTCTCGCATCAAGGGTACTAACCCTCAAAGTAAATCTATAGACTTGAATGCAAGAGGCTTCTTGCAGTCGGAGGGTGTTACTCCTAGTCTAAAGTGCAATGTTATTGATCTGGGTATGGGCTCTCATAGGGATACCATTGACCAAGAGACAGAAAACCTGCCCAGTCTCAATCTTAATAACAGAAAGAAAATGCTCTTACAATAACAGTTATTTATTATGAGAAACAAGTTGAATTTCCATCTTTTTATACACCATAAAAATGCAGATAAATACTCATTACAAAAAGCTGAACTGATTCACGAAACAAAATGATGCAGACTTTTACATTTTTACATTAATTACATTTACATAAGTTGTCTTTTGCCCTTTTTTATTTTACAGAATTCAGCAAGAAAAATATAACTGTACCTGAAGTACAAGCAATTGTTTGTTTTCGTTCAGATCAGAGGTGTGACACTTGTTATGAAAGCCCCTGAGAAGATGTTTGAGAATACGCTGGTGCAATTCATCATTAGCACAAGAGTCTCCACGAAGCTAAACGTCAGCTGGGCTCGCTTTCACCCCCCCATCCGAGCTTTATACTCTAGCAGGTGAAAGGGACAGGGATGGGTGGACAGCAAGGAAAGATCCCTGGGGTTGTGGGGAATGCTGCTGGACAAAAAGCAGATCAGAATTCATCATTTTTGTGCAAAGATGGGATTCATTTTTTCTATTGTATTTGTTTGGCTTTTTTTGCATGCTTAAGAAGCACAAGTCAATCTGGTGGACTGAATGCATACTACGCCCTCTGGTGAACTAAATTAGGTGGTGCAGCCTGTTCCTAATACACATTGCGCCCTCTGGTGAATTCAATAAGGTACTGCAGCCCTATTGGCTGAAGTGCTGCACACCTTTAACTTCCTTCTGGGCAGCATTACATAAAACAGGCAGTTTGCTCGATCTGACGATCACACCAGTGTCAGCTTTGTGCTTGTGGACAAGGGAGCTGGCTGTCAACACCCAGGTCATCAGACATTGTACAGCATCTACAGCAAGTGCAAAGAGAATGAAATGAAACGTCCCTGTCGTTTGTGCGGCGCGCTCAGGGCCCTTCCTGTTGGTTAACGTTGCAAACGCTTGTTTAGTTACCAGTACTTTTCAATGTTGTTCTTTATTAACTGCGCAAAATCCAAAAACCTGACCAGCAGGTCATTTGTTTTGTTTGTTTTTTTTCTTCTCTGAGTTTTGATTAGCATAGAATGTTACCTATTGTTTTTAGCCCCTCAGTGGGAAAACAAATAAGCGTGAAAAGGCAGGAAGAACCAAAAATAAATGTTTTTTAAAAAAAAAAAATCTATAAAATTGCAAGCTTGGGGGATGGGAGGTTGTGGAATACAGTACTGAACTTTCAGATTATTCTAGTACCATATTGTGATTGGGGACTCGACTAATTGACACTGCAGTCTCTACACTCTAACATTCACAATTCAGACACACTGGAATGAACAGAAAGCAATACATTGAAGTACGCAGGCTCCCTCCAGTGGTACATGCGCTGTATTACAGTAGACAGCTGGCAGCACCCTGGCGATTGCTTACAGTACTGCTTGGCAAACCCTAGTGAACGTGATCAAATACAAGTCCACTCTCCTGGTCTTTAAAAGTCGGTCCTAAAAAAGAAGTAATAAAAAAATAAAAACGAAGAGATCTGATTGTCCTTTTATGTTTTAAAGCAAGTAGTAGCTTACCTTGTAATAGAGTGTCATTTTAAAGTGCTCTGCGGCATCAAACCATGTTAAATTTGATTGAGATGATTGCTAAAAAAACAAGAAACTTAAACTTTGTATGTGTTACTACACAAGTTAACCTGCAAGTACAACTCCACGGTTCTCTGCCCTCAGAGACTTAGTTTTCAATTCCTGTGCTTTTTTTTTTTTTTTTAAATTGCACACCAAAAGAAACCACATGGCTTTATATTAGAATTATAAAACAGAACAAAAGTAAATAAGCAACATCTCAAGTTGTCCGGTATCTGCCTCGTGCGAGACGCAAGGCATGCTTTCAAGTTTCTAATTGCACTTACTGCACTGCACAGTGACACCTGTTTTCAAATCTTAAACATGTGGAAAAACAGCCCTGATTAAAAGATGCATCGGTGCCCTTTCTGAACTACGGGATCGTCTCTGTGGTTTCTCCAGTGTGGTGTACGGTTGGGAAGCTGGCACAGTTGTATCATGCTGGAGAGAGTGTCCTGTGAGACTGGCAGGAGGGCCGAGCTGCTTTGGCTGGCAGAGGCCCTGGATGTGCAGACAACCTGAAGAGAAGAGCACCATGGGATAGTGGAGGACAAAGTGCCATCAGCAGAAGTAGATCTCCTCTCCCTCAGCCGGAGCTTCGGAGACGGGAGGGTGCTGGGGAGCTAGAGAGACAGAGAGAGAGTCACTTGACAATCCTTATCTGTTTTATGTAACTCCAAGCAATAAGGAGCAGTAATGACCCATCTGTCTACCTATTCACACACTTTTCTTATGTCTGATCTATCTTTCCAGTATATTATCACCTGCATATACACTGTACTCCATTTTGCCATTGCTCCCCAAACGTTTAAACTGGCCTCATTAGGGAGTGTGGTTTCAGATGCAGTTTAAAAGAGCGTGTTTGTCTGTACCTGCCAGCTGGCTGGGCTGCCCTTTGCCACCCTTCTTTTTCTTCTCCTTCTTCTCCTTGCACTTGGCGAGCTGTAGCAAGCGATTGGGGATCTGGTTCTGCCCGTCACCCCCTTGTGATTTGTGACTCTGGTTAAAGGTAAAGGGGTTCAAGCTCTTCCCTTTCTGTTTGGAGTCTGTCCTCCCCAGCTGCTCCTTCTTGGGAGACGAGGACAGTTCCGTCTCAGACGAGACCCGCTCCAGAGAAGTGGTGCTGTGAAACTTCCTGGAGTCCTCCGAGGCACTAGAGGGCGACCTGTGCTGTCCCATTTCCTAGGATTGAATAACACTAAAGGTTTACGGAAGGTTTATGGGAACTCTGGTTAGGACACATCAGTATCTACTCAGGACTACAGAGTGCACATGAAATACGTGAAAACGACACGAAAAATTGGTATCGCAAGGCAGGCCTATCAGTCGCTGAAAACAAACTTTTCTGTTACAAAATGTGTCTGACGCTTTGTTCTCCCACCTGGCTTTACTCTTTCAACCTGCACTGAGCTGGCTCTCTGTGGTTTGCACTCACCTTGTCCTGCTTGATCTGCTCTATCCTCTCTAACTCCCTGCGGATCTGCTCGCGCTCCCTCTCGAGCTGGCGCTGGCCAAGCAGCAGCCTCTCCAGGTCCTTCTGGTACTCCTCTTTCCTGCAGCGCAGTTCCTCCTTCTCCCGCTCCACTTCCCCTCGCCCTCGCTGCGTCTCCTCCTCTCTCTGGCTGAGCTGTGCCTCCCTCTGCTCCAGCTCCCTCTCCAACGCCTCCCTCTCCCTGTCCCGGCGCCGCCGCTCCTCTGCGTGTGCTGCCTGCTGCCGCTGCAGGTTGGCCAGCTCCTGCCGCTGCTTCTCCAAGCTGCGCTGCTTCTCCTGCTCGATCAAGGAGTTGGGCCGGGAGGAGGGGCGGGGGGCTGATCGCTCGCTCAGAGCCAGGCGCTGGTCCTCGATGACAGTGTCTTGCTGCACCACCACGGCCTGCACAGCACAGACACAGAGAGAGCAGAGTCACAGTGTGTTTCAATGTACACACACACAGAGAGCAGAGTCAGTGTGTTTCAATGTACACACACGCAGAGAGCAGAGTCACAGTGTGTTTCAATGTACACACACACAGAGAGCAGAGTCACAGTGTGTTTCAATGTACACACACGCAGAGAGCAGAGTCACAGTGTGTTTCAATGTACAAACCTTTAATAAACCATAACAGGACTTCTCCATTGTTCTATAAACGCAACAGTTAAAACGCATACATGTTTAGGCAAATTGGAATCGCTTTGTGTCTCATACCTGTAAAGTGCAGAGCAGTTCATGGAGGTGTTTAACGCTATGGAGGACTTGCTGGAAGAGAAAAGAGACAAAGACGGCGCTCAGTTTCCATGCGACTATCAAAGCAGCGCCATGTTCACTGATATTGAGAGCGGCTCGGTGCATTAGCAGAGGGTCTGCCCTCCTCAGCACTCCTCTCTAACTACCCACCTCTGTGTTTCTGTTGAGCAGCAGCTGCAGGTTGGCATTCCCCCCCTGCGAGACACAAACAAAGCAGAGCCGAAGGGTTATTGACGTTGGGTTAGAGGATCGCAGCCAACAGACAGCCAGAACATTCGATCCCACCAGCTGGAAACAAACCTTCCAGCTGGAAATCAAGAGCATTCAGCTACATGCCTTGAGCACATCCAGGGCTGGCAGTCACTAATGGATGGTTATTCTTTATTTACTTCACATACTACAACTACCCTGCAACAGTTTACACGTGTCTTTCTCCCAAATTTTAACTGGCAACAGATTAAAAAACACAACATAATAAACAAACAGCAAACTTGATAAAAAAAGGAAAACAAGGAGATACACGGACACACCAGAGGCTCACTGACACTGCAGGATAAAGCAGGACAGGTGTGACTAAAGGAACACTTGGAAGTGTTTAAAAACGCTGATCCAATCGCAACTCTGTTTACTGTGACAGCCGACATAAATCACTGTACAGGGAGCGTTTCTAGCTTAAAACAGACTCACTAAACTGTGGTTTAGTGGAGAACAAACAGAACAGAGGACACACAGCGGGCATTCTCTAGAACTGAAAATCACAAGATCCCACAAGAGGACCCCCAAACATCCTAAAGGAGACAGCCCTCACCTTCTTCAAAACACTGTCGGACTCCGTTCTGCGCAGATCTGGAGATTCCTCCCCCTCGTCTTTCTCTCCGCCTGCAACAAACACATAGCTCGGTGCTCAGAACAGAGAAACATCCACAGATACACCAAGCAGACAAAACATGTTTACAGGGTCCCCAGAGAGAGAAAATGGCTTCCAGCACAATACTTGATATCAGGGTACAATACATGAATATTCCAATATAAAGAGTACATACAGAGAGGATGGGAGAGCTCCGGTATTATGTGTGAATATTCTACTATAAAGAATACATACAGAGAGGGTGGGAGAGCTCCAGTATCATCTTACCTTTGGAAGCGTTCATCTGGTGACTGTCGAAGCCCCCGAATGTCTCTGCTCTTCTGGGTAGAGAGATGGGTCCCACAATGCACTCTGCTTCCACACTGCTGGAGACCTGCTGCCCCACAGTGCCCCCTAGACTCCCATTCACCAGTGTCTGCAACATCTCCACTGGAGCAAACACAGAGCAGGCATTGGGCAAAAAACAAACACACAATCAGTACGACTGCATTTCAGCTAGACTGCAACAGCACTTTTCTACGAGGACTCTGTGTTTCAACCTCGTATAGAGCTTTACAACAACGGCAGCTCTTTTAAACTGATGTTTTGGATTTGAATGCCATGACTTCTGTTTCGGACAGAGTGAAAACAAATGTGTTAGACAGCAGCATCGGTGGCTGCAGATGAGAAAACCTGCTTGAGGCATTACAGACGATCCAGCTCCCCTCCTAACACGTGCGCTCTCGAGGCATTACAGACGATCCAGCTCCCCTCCTAACACGTGCGCTCTCGAGGCATTACAGAAGATCCAGCTCCCCTCCTAACACGTGCGCTCTCGAGGCATTACAGACGATCCAGCTCCCCTCCTAACACGTGCGCTCTCGAGGCATTACAGACGATCCAGCTCCCCTCCTAACACGTGCGCTCTCGAGGCATTACAGAAGATCCAGCTCCCCTCCTAACACGTGCGCTCTCGAGGCATTACAGACGATCCAGCTCCCCTCCTAACACGTGCGCTCTCGAGGCATTACAGAAGATCCAGCTCCCCTCCTAACACGTGCGCTCTCGAGGCATTACAGACGATCCAGCTCCCCTCCTAACACGTGCGCTCTCGAGGCATTACAGACGATCCAGCTCCCCTCCTAACACGTGCGCTCTCGAGGCATTACAGAAGATCCAGCTCCCCTCCTAACACGTGCGCTCTCGAGGCATTACAGACGATCCAGCTCCCCTCCTAACACGTGCGCTCTCGAGGCATTACAGACGATCCAGCTCCCCTCCTAACACGTGCGCTCTCGAGGCATTACAGAAGATCCAGCTCCCCTCCTAACACGTGCGCTGTCGAGGCATTACAGACGATCCAGCTCCCCTCCTAACACGTGCGCTCTCGAGGCATTACAGAAGATCCAGCTCCCCTCCTAACACGTGCGCTCTCGAGGCATTACAGAAGATCCAGCTCCCCTCCTAACACGTGCGCTCTCGAGGCATTACAGAAGATCCAGCTCCCCTCCTAAGACGTGCGCTCTTGTCCATCAGGCACTAACCTTCCTTCAGCGCATCCTTCATGACCAGCTCCCCCTTGGCCACGTCGTCAGGGCTGGCTCTGAAGAGAGTCTTTGTCAGCATGCTGGGGGCTCCCTCGTCCGGCCCCCCGCAGTCACACATCTCCTTGAACAGCTTCCCCTTCTCCTCCAGCAGGGCAGCGATTTGCTGGTCTTTCTGCTGCAGTTGCTCTGCAAAGACGGAGGGATGAGGACATTAGCACACCAGGGGGGGAACGGGAAGCCTGGCTGCACCACACTGCCTGGCAGCATCACACTGCCTCTCTCACTGTGCTGCAGCCTGCTGCACCACACTGCTAACATGAATGGGTCAGCTAACATGAATGGAACAGGCTGTTAATGAAAGCAACAGGAAACTAAACACATTGACTTCTTCCATAATAGCCACAGATGGAGCGGGCTGTGTGTTCAAACACGTTACTTTGAAAAGTTTGTTTTTCCTCACCTCTCATCTCCCGTGCTTTTGTCTCCAAGACTCTCTTGTCCTCTTCTGATTCGCTGGGGATCCCCTCATCATCATCATCCTTCTCCCTGCACACACACACACACACAGTCACAACACAATTCACTGTCATCCTTCTCATTGCACAAGGAGGAGAGAGCGGTTTTACTGCTCTGTGGTATCAGAGTGACTATTCAGACTACACACACAGTCACAAAACAAAAAGGGATGGCTATCACAAATATTCATGTGCAAAACAAATTGCAACAATGATTTTTATCCTCTGGGTGGCACCAGATAGACAGGAGTTCAGAGGGATGTGTTTGTCTTTTTTCACAGCTCTCAATATCTGCTCACATGGAGAGCATGGTGCCCTGAATCAGCTGCATCCAGGTGTTGCGCTCCTCTTTGGAGCTGGCGTAGACCTCCACCATCTCTGGCTTCTCGATGCCTGCTGTGATCAGGAACAGGCCCTTCTCCTCGTTCGCCACCTCTCGGAGGATCAGCTTCTGCAGCGAGATCACTGTGGAGCGCTGGTCCTAGAACACAGAGAGAGTGCAAGAGAGCGTGAGAGAGAGACAGCTAGAGAGAGACAGTGAGATCACTGTGGAGCACTGATCCTAGAACACAGAGAGAGAGCTACAGAGAGACAGCTAGAGAGAGACAGCAAGATCACTGTGGAGCGCTGATCCTAGAACACAGAGAGAGTGCAAGAGAGCATGAGAGAGAGACAGCTAGAGAGAGACAGCGAGATCACTGTGGAGCGCTGGTCCTAGAACACAGAGAGAGAGCTAGAGAGCGTGAGAGAGAGACAGCTAGAGAGACAGCGAGATCACTGTGGAGCACTGATCCTAGAACACAGAGAGAGAGCTAGAGAGAGTGAGAGAGAGACAGCGAGATCACTGTGGAGCACTGATCCTAGAACACAGAGAGAGAGCTAGAGTGAGAGAGAGAGAGAGAGAGAGAGAGAGAGACAGAAAGAGAGAGAAAGAGACATCAGGAGAGCGCAAGAGAAAGAGACAGCAAGAGAGAGAGAGAGAGGCACAGAGGCATGAAGAGGGAGCAACTTCATAGTACATGCTCTTTGCTTAGACATGCACCCAGTACTGCTGTGTATGCAAGTGTGGGTGCAGGAATATAGCACCCACATTCTGATTCAGATTTATCATGCAGCAGGAAAACGACTGAAAACGAACAACTCTCACATTGTAGCTTTACTTGGAGAATGAATAGAATTCAATTCTCATGTCTTCATGTGAACCTTGGATCTTTCAAGCAGTCAGAGAAAATGAGGCTGTTTTCACAATTATTATTTTATAATAATTGTGATTTTGTATGCCACTGTCTTAGTCTGGTTTAGTAAAAGCTTAAGTAAAAAGTGTATGTATAGAGCCAGGAGCCAAAGAGCCAGGATTTTGAAAAAATATCATAGATTTTTTATTTTTTTTCCAAAATCCTGGCCAATGTTGTATTTGTGTAGGCTGAAGAATAAAAACAAACACGCACCTAAATTAATAAACATTTAGAGAGGGACCTACCAATGAAGCAAAGACGAATTTCTGATCCTTTTCTTGAAGGAAAACAAAGACATCAGAAAGGAGCAATGCCTGGACATCTGAGAGAGAGAGAGAGAGAGAGAGAGAGATACAGCACCTGCATTTAAATACAAGACTAGGTATCCACAGTGTCCCGCACTCCCTGCACACCCAGCCCAGGCCCCGTTCTTACCCTTGAGTCTTCCGGCTGAGTTCTTGAGCTGCAGAGGCCCGTCGTGCAGCAGCTTCCTGCGCTTCAGGTCCTCCCGGGCGAACATCTGTCCGCTCTTCATCCTCATGATGGACTTGCTGTCGCAGCGGCTGTAGATCTCATTGAGCTTCCTCTTCTTCTCGTACTCATTCACTTTGTTGTCCACGGCAGAGATCACCTCCTTCACCAGCACCAGGGCCTGCGTCAGGGCTCTGTGGTCCTCCTCGCTTTCTGCACCGGCACAGGGAGAGAACGGAGGGGTGGGTCAGCACAGTTACTGTGACACAACTAGAGTGCGGATCTACCACTGAGGATGTCTGCGCGGGTCAGCCAGGAGAAGGAATGAAGCAGGGCCCACTTTCAAATGCACTGTGCACATTAAACAAGGCCTTGTGTTTCAGGGTCTTCTTACCTTTGGTGTGCTGTAGTATCCTCTGCAGTAGGACGGGGTACTTGGTTATTCGCTGTGTCACTAGTAATATACATTCAGGAATGCCTAGCCGTCTGACTATTGTGCTGCTCATTTTTTTCTGAAAT
Organism: Polyodon spathula; assembly: GCF_017654505.1. NCBI lineage: Eukaryota > Metazoa > Chordata > Actinopteri > Acipenseriformes > Polyodontidae > Polyodon > Polyodon spathula. Next base: position 17,305,673 of record NC_054557.1, on the reverse strand, counting down.
TAAAAAAAAAAAAAAAAAAAAAAAAGTAGACGGAAATTACTATACTATAGTGAAACCAAAAAAACAACATTGAAATAACCAATCCAGAGATGAAAAGCAAAGAGCTACCCTGATGAATGCCTGGAAGCGTTTCTCTTTGGCATACAGCTCCTTGTAATAGTTCACAGCCTCGCTATGCCGGCCACAGAACTTGCCGTAAACTTTCTTCATGCGCTCAGCACTGGAGCCCGAGAACTGCAGAACAAACACACACATACAGAGTGATTTTATAGAACATAATGAAGACAGTGTTTTGTGTGCGATCCTGCACATTTATAATGCTTTGACTTTCAGGCAATGTTTGTTTGAATATTCAAACTCCAGTATCCGCACTAGAGAGCTGCAAAATGGCTCAAGGCTAATCAGGTTGAACTGCAGCCTCACCTGGCTGCTCCGCCTGCCCGGCAGCCTCACCTGGCTGCTCCGCCTGCCCGGCAGCCTCACCTGGTTGACGAGGATGTCTCCAATCCTCCGGATAACGAAGCCCCATTCCCTGCCCTCGGCCCCCAGCTCCTGTCGAGACTGTTTCTTCCTCTCCAGGAGGCTGCTGAAGAGCTGTGTGTGTAAGTCCAGGAGGTCGTCGAGCACAGGGAACATCCGCTCCACGGTCTGTGCTTCCATCTGCAGCTCCTTCAGCAGCCCCTTGCTGTACACATCAGCCATGATCTTCAGAGTGCGCACGTGGTGCATCTCTGTCTGCATCAGCTCTGCAGGAGGGGAGGAGAGTGACAGCACAGGATCTGTGAGCACAGACAGCACCTTGAATCATTCCTGCATTTATATCACGAGATCTGTGAGCACAGACAGCACCTTGACTCACTCCTGCATTTATATCACAAGATCTGTGAGCACAGACAGCACCTTGAATCATTCCTGCATTTATATCACAAGATCTGTGAGCACAGACAGCACCTTGTCCTGCATTTATGTCACACAGGTTCAAGAATGGCTCCCATTCCTACCCAGCCTATTCTTGTGATGTAGAAAATGGTTTGTCTTTGGTTTACTCCAAAAGGAGATAGACCAAGGCACAAGGGGGATAAAATGAATCTGAAACAACCATCAGAGTCCCAGCTTAGAAAATGAAGCTGGTGCCTGAGTGAACTATCCCTTAAATAAACATTAATAAGAGGACTAAATAGAAAGGATCCAGGCACTTCTTCACTCCCTCATTGTAAAAACACAAAGCCAGTACCGTAGATGACATCCTGTCGTTTGATCATGTCCTTCTTGAGCTGCTTCGCCAGCTTCTTGTCCACAGTCAGGCTCCAGGAGTCAGCCTCCAGCTCCCGGACATCCGCCTCAAACTCCCCCATCAGCTGACTGTCCATCATCTCTGTTCCTGCAGCACACGACAGCTTTACCGTCAGCAGTTACCCCCTGAATGGCAATTCAGGACTTGCCAACATGCTTTCATTACATATTGCAATAAAATGTAAAGGTTTATTGAATTTATATTGAAAATGTATATTAGTTTACTGAATGGCACCAATTTTTTTTTTTTTTTTTTTTTTTTTAAATAAAACTGGCATACCGTAAAACTTCAAATGCACCTGCTGTTTATTTACAGTATTTGTCAGCAGCCCCGGCACGTATTGGAGACAGGCGATTATTTGAGACCAGCAATTATTTGATGTTATACGGTATATAATTTATTGACTTAATTTCACTACCGAGCTGTAGTTCCTAAAAGCAATTTCAAGAATAGGAACTCTGTGGGCTCCTCCAAACATGCCATTGGAAGCAAGTGAAGCAGTACATGAAGCCTGTCCTTACCCTCGTCAGTGAGCGACTCTGTCGACTCATTGACCTGGTTGGGTTTGTGCAGCGAGTCGGTGGACTGAGACAGGTACCTCAACGCTTTCAGCGGGACCTCATCAAACATGGAGCTGAACAGAAAAGAGATTGAGAAACATGCAAATTAGAAAACTGCACAGATATCAGCTTCAACAATAAGGCATGAACAGGATGAATAAGACGATTGATAGGCAGTTCAGAATGGCATTATGGGTCGTCTTCATAACCGCACATGCTGGTGGCACCCCCTTGTGGGGACACTAGTTTGATTCCCATGCAGTTCAGATTCCTGACTAACATTTTCTTTGCAGTCACCCTTAGAATCTATTCACTTCCCCATCTCCCTGCAAGGCTTATTTGGAAATAAGAACGCTTGGTCACTGTTCCACCTCATGTTCACTTCCCCAGAGTAGCAAGGGAGAGAAGAGTCATGCCTCTTCCTCTATCCACCCCCCAGCCCCCCCCGGCCACCTACACGGCAATGTTGCTGATGGACATGCTCTTGGCGAGGTTGCTGGTGTTGAAGGCAGCGATCCCTGTGTGCCTCCTGCTGAAGGACAAGGAGGTGGAGTGGTCATTGTGGACCAGGACAGCCGAGCGAGGGCGCTCTTTGGGTAGGGTGGCTGGACAAAACAATATGAGAAAACAGTCAATGAGTGAAGTCAAAAGCAGGGTTTCTGAAGTGGAAAAAATATTGTCCAAAGTTACATTGAATATGTATTGACTGGAATCTGATCTCCCTTTAACTGTATATAAAAGACACAAAGCAGGGAGGGGAGGAAGGTAATACACCGAACAGCACACAATCCAAATGACAGCAAAGACGACCATCTGAAACACTTACACCTACTCCTCATTGTGACTGGCGGGAAGGGGGTGCTGTCAGGCACTGCAAACTGATGTTTTTGTTGCTGCGAAATCTAAAAAGAAAATGACATATTAAAATTTAAAATGAAATGTTCACACAATCCCATCCCAGCAATAACCATAAAACTATTTAACATTACCCTGAGTGACACTGTTTCAAGAACAAAAAACAAAACAAGCATTTGGCAAAACTTCGGTGTGCTCTGCTTGCTTCACCCCCCCCCCCCCCTTTCAATAACATCTAAAACAAAACAAAAACAAGACATATCATGAGACCAGCAGCGTGCTGTAAAACACACCCAATGAACTTTACACAGCCTCAAATGATTCCTGCTACGAAATCTGCGCTCCAGTAATTAAAAGGTCTTACCTTCATTTTGACCTTGGCACAGGCAGGAAGGCTGTCTCTGCACCCCTTGTGAACACATGCACTGCAACCTGAAGAGGAGAGAACAAAGCAGAGACAGTGTGAATAAACATGCAGCACAGCCCGCTGCAGCCCCACTGCCCTGCCTGAACAAACATGCAGCACAGAACGCTGCAGCCCCACTGCCCTGCCTGAACAAACATGCAGCACAGCCCGCTGCAGCCCCACTGCCCTGTCTGAACAAACATGCAGCACAGCCCGCTGCAGCCCCACTGCCCTGCCTGAACAAACATGCAACACAGAACGCTGCAGCCCCACTGCCCTGTCTGAACAAACATGCAGCACAGCGTGCCCTTATCAGTCCATGCACAGTGCAAAACTGGAAAGAGAAAAGAGTGAGCCTGCAGTCGTTCAGCCTTAACTGTGACACATGCATTCAAAGCAATCAGCTTTTATTTTGTTACATCTGTTTAACCATCAAAACCTCGGCAAGATCAATATCCCCAAAACACAGTTCCAAGAGACAGCATATATATAAAATGTCATACAGCCCGCTGGCCGTAAAGGTTAACAGTAACCAAACATTTACTCCAATGAGCTCCATTGAAAGTTCTCCCCTGTTGAACTGTGACAGCAGTGTGAGCCATTGCACCCAACATGGTGGCGTTTTGCATAATGTGGTGTTGAAACAAAACAGGGTGGAGTTACAGCAGCAATCGAATCAGCCGTTTCCTTGAATCAGATCCCTATTCCAGTTAGCTTTAGTCTTATCATCATGATTTGAAATGGTACTTAGCAGCACTTCCGCTAATCTAAACTCAATGCCTCAAAAATCAAGAATTATTAATGAAGCACTGTGCTGCATCAACAGATTGATAGGTAATAAACAAACTGAATCAAAACAATGCAATGGCCCACTTGACCAAATGTAACTATTGAAACCTCCAGAAGTGATAGTGTTGCAAAGCACAACAAAGCCAATCCACACATTGTGTCAATACCTCCACATACAGGATCTCACACACACACAAACATGCACTGAGACCCAGACTTCATTCAATACCTCCACACATAGGATCACACACACACACACACACACACACACAGATCCAGACTTCATTCAATACCTCCACATACAGGATCTCACACACACACACACACACAGATCCAGACTTCATTCAATAGATCTCACACACTGAGACCCAGACTTCTTTCTACTCTTCATTTTCAGAGTGTCATTAACCTGGCCCACCCATAAATTTGTCAACAAGCCGTTAAACGATGCTGTTTTAGTTTCAATATAGTCACTTGATGGAGTTGCTGTTGTATTTGATACAGTCTATTACCCATTCTGCAGCTTGCTATTATTGCACCTCTCAAACCAGTGTCTTCAGTCTCATAGTCTCACTCACCTTTCAGAGGTTCTCCTTTTGAATAGCCTTCAACCAAAACACTCAGCCTTACTAGCTGTATACAGAACACCTCTGAACAGACATGCCCAGTTAAAGTGACACAGCCCACTGTACTGCACTCTGCAGCACACAGCTACATTTCTATAGGGCTGCAAGCATCTCTCTTTTCTGTTCTATTATATTTGTATTGCCCAAAGAAGCAACCCCCTAAGCAAACAGAGACAACCTGGATCTTGTAGGTTACTCTTAAAATGCACAAACTTGTTTTTACTTGTTTTACTGCAAAGTGGCACATACCTTTAAACAAGTAGCTATTCTCTAACCCAGCATACAAAAACAGACTGTGAACTACCTTCCCACAGTAAATACACACAAACGCACACGCTCCCTGGTGTTCTGCTCTGACCCTGCACACAGCAAGGATTTTCATTGGCTCCCTTCCTCTTCTACAGTTTGGAGGAAAGAATGGGTTTTCCCAAACGCTTGGCTGCACTCACAACTAAACCATTTCCTCCTTCTCCGCATTACAAGGACACAGGCAGCCAGTCCTGCACTGCGGAAGGCACGGAGGGAACGGAGCGATACCATTCCTTCAGAGAGCTGGGAGTCCAGGGTGCTTCCGAGTCAGGGAGCAGCGCACCCTGGTGAGCAGACAGCAGTCACACACTCCCTGAACACTGTCAGCTGCACTGAGTGCGGGGGCTTTGTTCTGGGGCGCCTACCAGCACTCAGATCCACACAGCATACCTGGGGAGTCAAGTTTTCAACTTCCTGTAGTTTAAAAGGGCTATTCTAGGCAAGGGACCAAACCTAAATTACAGTGCCAGTACTCCACACCACACCTCCCCTCCTTCCCTTCCCTTCCCTTCAACTCTCAAACCAGTGTGTGGTTTTTTCTGCTGGAATCCATCCACATGCTTTTATTTGGAAAGTAAAGCCACAGCTAACAGCACCTCATTTCTATTTCTCTAGCACTCGCCTCCTTTGTACTCCAGCCCAGTTTCCAAAATAAACCTGCACTGTATATATAGAGTTACCCCTCCAAATATAGCCTGGCCTAGCTGCATCTTTATATTCAATGAAGCCCTTTTCATTTTTCCTCATTTACCTTGTGGGCAAAGAGAGAAAGCAGATCCACATTGAGGTGGGCGACAAGGTCATTGACACTGTAGTGCCACTTTGGAAACTCCTCCAAAACAGAAAAGACAAATGTAAAAAAAAAAAACATAAGATCCCAGATCAGAGTGCATTAGCTTGAGTGATAACAGCTCTGGAGGCTTTGCAGCAAACAGCGTGTCACAGTGAACCTGGATCTGTGTGCTATCAAGGGCTTTGAAACAGAACTCTCACCCTCAAAGACTGCAAAGACCCTGTGCTGAAGAATCTGTGTGCATCATCACAATACAAATGTAACTGAATATAGCAAAATGTAGATGCATTTGGGAGCTTCACTCTTCAGCAGAATGTCTGTGCGAATCCTAATAGTTAAACTGAAGAATGCAGTTCATTTTGACTGAGCCATGTATCTGATCATAAGCCCCTTTGTTATACAAAGGGGGGCTGCAGTATTTAAGAAAGTGGGTGTGGGTCTATGTCACTGCTTTCCCACTCGCAGTACACTGCGTGAGTCAGAGAGATGAGAGGAGAAATCTGTGTGGCCAGTGGAAAAGTGGGCCTCTTTCACTGTGTCTACCGAAGAAGACTGAAGGAAAATTAAATAACTAGAAAAACAAAGAGTGGAGCAGCTTGGTGGACTCAGGGTGATGCAACAGGTTATTAAAAACAGCTCAGCTGGGCTGGTTTAAACACTGAATACTGTACAAAACAAAGACTCTCCACACTCACTCCGAGCAGACACGAGCCAGGCTGGGCCTCTCCACACTCACTCCGAGCAGACACGAGCCAGGCTGGGCCTCTCCACACTCACTCCGAGCAGACACGAGCCAGGCTGGGCCTCTCCACACTCACTCCGAGCAGACACGAGCCAGGCTGGGCCTCTCCACACTCACTCCGAGCAGACACGAGCCAGGCTGGGCCTCTCCACACTCACTCCGAGCAGACACGAGCCAGGCTGGGCCTCTCCACACTCACTCCGAGCAGACACGAGCCAGGCTGGGCCTCTCCACACTCACTCCGAGCAGACACGAGCCAGGCTGGGCCTCTCCACACTCACTCCGAGCAGACACGAGCCAGGCTGGGCCTCTCCACACTCACTCCGAGCAGACACGAGCCAGGCTGGGCCTCTCCACACTCACTCCGAGCAGACACGAGCCAGGCTGGGCCTCTCCACACTCACTCCGAGCAGACACGAGCCAGGCTGGGCCTCTCCACACTCACTCCGAGCAGACACGAGCCAGGCTGGGCCTCTCCACACTCACTCCGAGCAGACACGAGCCAGGCTGGGCCTCTTCACACTGGCCCTCACTCTGAGCAGACATGAGCCAGACAAGGACAGGTCTATAGCCAGTCTGGCATCATAATGCCTTTTAATTTAAAAAGGTAGCAATTATATGATTTCATTTCTGCCTATCCTCCAGGCACTCCCTCACAAAGTGTAAAAACAGACAGTATCCTGGGCGTTACTTGTAAAATCAATGTTTAAATGTTTCACTGCTCCTCCTCCAGCACCTTTCAGTACTATCCACAACAACTGCAAGGTAGTAATCGAATCAGATACTGCAGGGCAGACCCTCATCTCTAATCGCCATTGCAAATTCAGCTCCTTGCAAATTTACACACTCTGTTTGTTTTCTCTCCAATAGGCAATCTTAAAAGTTTAGCATTTTACCTGCATCTGTCTAAGTAGGCAACATTCCTGCCCCTCCCACAGGAGCCTGTGACAGGAAGCTCAGGGGTGGGTGACACACATCCTGTTGTGAGGACACCCCTGTGTATCTCTACTCCAGAACAGAGCACCTGTACAGCACTGAGGCAAGTCTTTACTGTCAGCTGGCACAGCTGCTCCTAACCCAATATGCACACCAGTGGTACAATGCGATGGACTTTTGAAACCACCATTCACTGTGATGCAAACCTGAGGAAATGATCTGTCACCATGTTCAGCTGAAGTTGTGAAAGCGATCCTGTATAAAAACATACCCTTCTGCTCAAAGCATCCCCCGTTATCAGCACTCAGCTCTGAATCTGCACTTTACCTGCATTCTGTTCATTTCTCCTGTGTCTTGGTAGGGGTGTTGTTGCATTACCTTGGCTTATTTTTAATTCTTTTAAAATTGCTACACTGTTTGGAAGCCAGCCGAGCTCTCACGTAGGAATGCAAAGGGGAAGTTGCCTTGTCTGCATTTCCAAACAGCAACACCAAGCAGCGTGTGAATGAAACTCGACGGGACTGTGACTCACCACAGACCGCACCGAACGTCTAGGAAAACGACCACGCAAATTGCTATTTAGCAGGGCTGGGCCAGGCTGGTTCGCCGCGCACCTCCGATGGTGTCGTTTGATTTCAGCCCATGTTAGCAGTGTAGCAGGATGCTGCAGTACATCACACCATTTCCCTGGCTGTGCAGTGCCTGCTCTGTGGATAAACACAGGGCTCTGATCTGCAGCTCCCCCAGTGCCCACCCCGGCAGCATGCTGCAGTACATCACACCGTTTCCCTGGCTGTGCAGTGCTGCTCTGTGGATAAACACAGGGCTCTGATCTTCAGCTCCCCCAGTGCCCACCCTGGCAGCATGCTGCAGTACATCACACCGTTTCCCTGGCTGTGCAGTGCCTGCTCTGTGGATAAACACAGGGCTCTGATCTTCAGCTCTCCCAGTGCCCACCCCGGCAGCATGCTGCAGTACTCACTGGTGCACAGGTAGGCTTCCTTGGCGTTCACTGCTTTACTACACTGGTAGCACTGGGCAGAGGGGCCAGAGGCTGCATTGCTGAACATGTGTCCATTCAGGGCTTTCTTGTCTTTGTCTTTCTCTTTGCTGTCCTTCTCTTTTGTCTTCTCTTTATCCTTTTCCTGTTCCACAAAAGAAAATTAGAAAACAAATTAGAAAAATAAAAAAATACAAAGAGTTGCAATTGCTGAATTTGAAAGGCTCTTCAACCTGTATGCTGGACAGTCATCCTATTGTTAAACTCAAGTGAAAACCAACATGAACATAATTTAACATCATGTAAATCAAATAAACTACACAAACGATATCGCAAAAGTTTACCAGAAGCCACAATAGTAGTACGGTATTTCATGTTAGATTTCGAAAATGTCACATATTTCAAATTTGTCAGCTTTTTGCTAAGTATATGGAAAACTACAAAGCTGCATGCAATTCAATATGTTAACATAACAATATTCACCAGGTTTCAATCAACTTTATGAAGCAAAATAAGTTTGTTCTACAGGGTGATGCAAAGCTTTTGGCCGTAGCTGTAGAGTTTGATTTAGTATGGCACAGACCAACTGCGCAGCTGTGTGCAAAGAAAGAGCCTGAACTGGCTTCACTTCTCCTCTAAACAGGAAACCGAAGGCCTGCCAGAGTAGGAGAGCCAGGCTCATTAAACAAAACTACCTCAAAAGAAAAAGGCCTTCTGAAAAACACAAGGACTTGAGCAACACATAAGACACGCACAGATAAGATACACACAGACAAAACAAGCAAACCACACACAAGACACACAACACCCCACCTCCACAGTGCGGACTCCCATCTTCTTCACTGTCCGGGACGGCACACTGTAAAACTTCTCCCACAACATAACTAGCAAGGCTGCTGGTCTGAAGCCAGACCTCTACCTGCTGCAGCTACACAGCGAGACACGAGTTCCCATGACGGTCAAAACCAGCAGAGGAAGTTAGGGATGTAGGGGCTGCTGTGTTTGCTTCTCTCTCTCTCTCTCCCCCCTTTCTCAATCGTTCTTAAAGACACAGTGTGCCCAAGTGAGGCTTTTACTACGCTGTGTTTCTTTCCTAACTTTAAGAAGTACTGCACAAAACAAGCTAAAAGAAAATCTACCAGCAATGTGTTGATTTATAACCACTAGCACAACCCACACCCAGAGCCCTATAACCACAAGCACACAGAATATATATTCTTCAATACTTATAGAAACGCTGGCCCTTTAAGCAAACAGCCATAGCAAGCCAAGTGCACCGCAAGACAGATCATCCTGTTGCACTTCCCCTCAGATCAGCTCTAAGTTTGCACTCTGTCTATCTATGAGGGCTCTGCACAGATAACATCTTCATTACAACAAGCAATGTCCTCAACTTCCATTTACACAAAGCAGGGCAACAACGTGCAGTTTCTTGAAGTACAGCGAAGCTGACTAACATGTACTGGAAAGCAGTGCATATTTGTAAACACACGGCGGCTAACGGCAGCTCTGCTGCAAGGCCCAGTCTGGCCCCGGCTCCTCACACTCACCCGGCTCTTCTTGCTGGTGTACATCTTGCTCTTGAGGAAGCTGAAGGTGCGACTGACTTTCGTTCCACTCTTACCATCCGAGTCTTTTCTCAAGGGGCCGGGGGGGAGGTCTTCTTCACAGATGCTTCAAATGGAAAAAACAAGAAATAAATCAAAAGACCTTTCTAAAAACTCTTAGGATAAAAGCCCCCAATAAATGACTGTATTTTGTGGGGCTCAACGCTACACAAACCCCTCCTGTGTTCCTTAAGGCAGGCATGCTGCACAGCGCTGGACACAGCTGGTTCCTGTGGAGGGTCTTACCTGTGTGCGAGGGAGTTGGAGGTGCGGCTGGAGGCTCTCGAACCTGGAGGAGGACAGCAGTGTTAGTCAATTCTCAGGAACACAGAACAGCACAAGCAGCTGCCACATGGTGCATTCCAGACAGAACAATGGGAATCTGGTATTAGAGGCAGGAACACATGGAAAGGGCTTATTAGGGGGACACATCTTCGTTCGAACTAGGACATAAGCTGAAGAGCCAAGTCATTTCTGCTCTATGGGAACAGAAAACCTACATTGACAGCGAGTCAGTGTGAAAATGGCATTCTGGTTTCACCCCCCCCATGTGACTAATCAAGCAGGGTATTCCCTTGCCCCCACATCACTCCCATGTGTCTGTCTGTCACACTCACGCAACCTTCTTACGGGAAGAGGATTGCATTCTCACATTTAACAGCAAACTCTGCAAAGAATGTGCAGCATGGAAGGGACTGAGGAACTGCTTTTAAAACCCCCACCTTCTCTTTTAATACTTGACAGACAGACTAACCTGGTACAGCTTAATGAACATTTTCAGGGTATTAACAGACACACATTAGCATTCCACATGTATCTAATGAATGCTGTTCATTCCTAGCCCTGTATACAGTACAGCTCTGCGGTGTTGAAGGAGTCACAGTGTAGCCTGCAGGGACATGGTCTTGTGGAACTCTAGTTTATTATTTTCACGGTAACCAAGTAAAAACAAAAAACAGCAGCAACCTGAGGCGCAGCTGGTGCTGCTGTGGGTGTGTGCTCTAAAGCACAGCTACAGAGGACAAGCAATGCCCTGCAAATGAAAGCTGCATTCACTCAGGGGCTGGGCCAGACACAACGCATGGATATTCCAGATGTAGGACTGGATTGTTGTCATGGTCTTGTTATCCTTCTATCCTTTTTAAAGAGACAGGCTGTAGGTTATTCAACAGCACTCAGTGCTGCCTGAACTTCCCAACAGCCTCTCTAAGAGAGGGTTGACAGGTAAGGGTCATAGCCTTGGTCTGCCTGGTCAATGCTGCCCTTCTCCACTCACTGTGGGAAACATCCGCTCAGACTTAGAACTAGAGAACCGCACTGAGCATTGAAAGAGTCCGCTCTCTCCGAGTAGAACTAGAGAACCGCTCTGAGCATTGAAAGAGTCCGCTCTCTCAGAGTAGAACTAGAGAACCGCTCTGAGCATTGAAAGAGTCCGCTCTCTCTTCTTGCACCGTTTAGCACAGTGGTAAACGTATTTTAGTTCTTATTAAATTGTCAAAAAACTAAAGCAAAAAATATGTACTGAAAGCAGCAAAAACAAATACTCCTCCAAGCTCCATCGCTCTCATAGCAATAGGATCCATTTGTGACTGGGCACCCCAAAACACTCCTCCAAGCTCCATCGCTCTTATTATAGCAATAGGATCCATTTGGGACTGGGCACCCCACATTATGAGAGATGTTGAAGGAGAAGGAGATGATTCATCTCTTTGGTTGAGTCAGTCCCTGGGCTGGAGATTCCAGTAAAGAGCACGGGCTCATTAAAAAAGGGCAAGGTGCTAGCAATCCACACCTTGCCGCATGTGCAAAGACACCACTACGGTGAACCAGACTGACGGATTAAACCCTTTAACACTAGCAATGCGGAGTAACTCCATGAGCAGAGCCCCTCTCCCGATCCCTGGTGTGCACCAGCGGTGGTGAAGGGCTTGCAGACGTGTGGCTAACCCTGCAGAGCCCCTCTCCCGATCCCTGGTGTGCACCAGCGGTGGTGAAGGGCTTGCAGACGTGTGGCTAACCCTGCAGAGCCCCTCTCCCGATCCCTGGTGTGCACCAGCGGTGGTGAAGGGCTTGCAGACGTGTGGCTAACCCTGCAGAGCCCCTCTCCCGATCCCTGGTGTGCACCAGCGGTGGTGAAGGGCTTGCAGATGTGTGGCTAACCCTGCAGAGCCCCTCTCCCAATCCCTGGTGTGCTTGCAGGCATGTGCGGGGATACTCACTGTCCAGTCCAGACTGGTTGATGGTCAGCAGAGACACAGATTTAGTGAGAGGGTGAGAAGCAGAGTAACTGCACACCAGTGGAGGACGGAGATCAGATTTCTGGGGAAAACAAACAATTAGACATTAATAAATATACCTGGCAGTCTTAACCTCTTTAGCCTAGATTTTCCTTGTCATTAATTATTGTAATAATGACCTGGCTGTCGGAAATACTGCCGTCCACCAGGTCAGACTCTTGTTCTTCCTCAGTCAGAGACACCAGGGACCCCCCCTCCCCGCTCTCCACTAGGGGGACACTGCAGGGGACCCTGCCCAGCGTTGGGGAGTTCTTCTCCGGGTCACTCTCCGCCGCCAGACCCTCCAGACTGTAACTGAACCCAAACCAACACCAAAAGATTAAGAACATGGGAAACACAAGGAGAGAGAAAAGGTGCAGACACATCAGTGCAGGCTTGGGACAAAACCCTGCATGCTATCACTGCTGTCTCGTCTAACTAGATATCTACCTGCTACACTGGCTTTACCAAAAAATCAAGAGTACAGTATGGGGAATTGCATCAAAGTTTCCTTTAAGAAGATGAATACTGCAAATGCTTTCCAGTGTTGTCCAAAAGCTGCACAGCAAGCATGCAAAGGTGGGTTTAAAACACCAGTCAGCTGCACTGGGTTCATGCGCAAACACTAATATATTCAATCATCTTTTCTAATACTGTGGAAAGCTTGCAGCATAGGTTGACAACTTAAGGGTCTTCACATTGGGAATCCACAAAAGAAACCAAATGGTTATTACATTATAAACACACACAAAGACAAAACCAAGACTTTGCACCAGCAATACAGTGCCAGAGTGTCAGGCTTCTTACAGAATGAAAACCCATTGAACAGACAGTGTGTGCTGGGACTAACGACAGAACAAGCAAGCAAGCACAGCCCATCAGAAGCAGGGAGGCACAGGGAGACACACTGCTGAGCCCGGGGCTGGAGCAGCAGCAGCGACAGACCGATGCCATGAGCCAGCAGCACTTCCTTTAGCAGGTTTTTTTTATTATTTAATTTTTTTTGTTAAGTGCCTGAAAATGACAGCAGTTACCCGGCAAAGCAGCTCTATGATTTCCAATTGACTGCAAGAAGCCAGCTGAAGAAATATTAAATAAATATTTATATGCAGGTCCTTTGAGGGACCACAGGCTTAATTTCAGTGTCTACAAAAAGTCCAGATATTATTAAAATGTAACATTAACACTACTAAAAACTCACCTTGTGTCATCCTGAGTAACACAGATGTATATGTGAGTCATTTTAATATTCCAAAAATGCTCACTTCATCTTGTTAAAACCCGACACCCATCCCTCACCACAGAAACAAACTGTGATCTCTGTCTTTCTGTCACAGCAGAATGACTGCAGGAACAAGAAGACTTCCTTTTTACTGACTTCAAATCCTCAAGCTAGACCCAATCAAACAAGCAAAGCTTTCAAACAGGTTTTCTGTAAGGCTGTGGTAGAGTTTGACAAAGTAAAAAAAACTCTGCACAGGCCTGGTAAATCACTGATGTATTTTGCACAGCGTATAACTAACAGCAGTAGGTAAATACTTGCATCAGTAAATATAACTTGCATAACTTATTATACGCACAGCACATTCTTAATGATTCTTTCTAATTTTTTCTGCAGATTAGATGGACTGAAAGACAAAGGGAAAGCGTACGAATGAGCAGCATGGGAGCAGAGCTCTGCACATGCCAGCTCACACACACGGGAGCAGAGCTCTGCACATGCCAGCTCACACACACACAGGAGCAGAGCTCTGCACATGCCAGCTCACACACACGGGAGCAGAGCTATGCTCATGCCAGCTTACACACACAGGAGCAGAGCTATGCACATGCCAGCTCACACACACGGGAGCAGAGCTATGCTCATGCCAGCTCACACACACGGGAGCAGAGCTATGCTCATGCCAGCTCACACACACGGGAGCAGAGCTATGCACATGCCAGCTCACACACACGGGAGCAGAGCTATGCTCATGCCAACTCACACACACAGGAGCAGAGCTATGCACATGCCAGCTCACTCACATGCCAGCTCACACACACGGGAGCAGAGCTCTGCACATGCCAGCTCACACACACGGGAGCAGAGCTCTGCACATGCCAGCTCACATGCAGCGCGGGTCTCAACCTGGGTAGGGAGCAGTGCTTTATTTCTATTACACTCTACCTTCTGTGACTAATGTCATCGGAGACAGGAATGAATGGGGCGTCGGAGGGACACCAGCTCATACTGGCAGAGTGGAGAGAGAGAGAGAGAGAGAGAGAGAGAGAGAGAGAGAGAGAGAGAGAGAGAGAGAGAGAGGCTGTGAGGGTTTATGGGTTGTCATGAATGCAGAGTGATTGATGGACAGTAGAGACCAACTGAAACTTGGCATGGTTCTTATTCTTGGAGAGGTTTAGGCTACTTCATGTACGCTAGAAGGGGTTTTTAAACCAGAAGCACATCCTGTATTGGGACTGACATGAAGACATGACTGTCAGTAATGTATCATAATCACTTCCAACTTGTTTCCATCCTCTCTCAAATACTGCAGTAAAAAAAGCACTTTGCTATTTACTGATTTATTTATTTGTGTATTCATTTCTCTCTATGCGTCCTATAGGATTTCCAATATGCCAAACTGCCATTCCTGATACTGTGGGTGTTAGAATCTGACTATTTATGCCTGCTTTGCCTTTCCTGCACTTCACACATGACAGGACCTGACCAACCACGAGGCTCCCAAGAAATGAATTCTCACTGAAAAGCAACCCTCTCCCTCACTCAGAAACGTTTGCACTCAGCAGTTGGATATTATTTCAGTAGAAATGGAAATATCTTGGTAATACCTTCTCCTATGAATTGGTGACTTCTTTACAACATCGCCCCCAACTCGCACGCTGAAAATGAATGATGGAGAATGATCAGAGGTTACACTTAAAGATGCAGTGCACTGTAGCCATTAGCAATGCCAGACACACGAACCCTACAATGCACAACACAGCAATGCCAGACTCATGCACAACACAATGCACAACACAGCAATGCCATACTCATGCACAACACAATGCACGACTCACGAACCCTACAATGCACAACACAGCAATGCCAGACTCACAAACCCTACAATGCACAACACAGCAATGCCAGACTCACAAACCCTACAATGCACAACACAGCAATGCCAGACTCATGCACAACACAATGCACAACACAGCAATGCCAGACTCATCAACCCTACAATGCACAACACAGCAATGCCAGGCTCACGCACAACACAATGCACAACACAGCAATGCCAGACTCACGAACCCTACAATGCACAACACAGCAATGCCAGACTCACGAACCCTACAATGCACAACACAGCAATGCCAGACTCATCAACCCTACAATGCACAACACAGCAATGCCAGGCTCACGCACAACACAATGCACAACATAGCAATGCCAGACTCACGAACCCTACAATGCACAACACAGCAATGCCAGACTCATGCACAACACAGCAATGCCAGACTCACAAACACCACAATGCACAACACAGCAATGCCAGACTGACGAACCCTACAATGCACAACACAGCAATGCCAGACTGACGAACCCTACAATGCACAACACAGCAATGCCAGACTCACAAACCCTACAATGCACAACACAGCAATGCCAGACTCACAAACCCTACAATGCACAACACAGCAATGCCATTGGCAAATCTCCAACAGTACGGATTAGTCTGCTGATACCAGGCTGTTGTATCCTGAATTACTAGGGGTTTTAAACCTAGAGATTCATCTTTTAACACTGTACTGAATTACTTGATTTAAAATGACTGTCTATCACGGACATGCATGTTTTTTTAATGTATTGCATCTTTAGATTGCTACTTTGTTAAATCAGTTGGAATTTGCTGTTAAACTCGGATTAACTCGGATTGCAGTCATTAATCTGTACCGACCTGCAGCTTTCACAACGGCACACAGTTACGAAGTTCAAGTGAAGTGTTACTGATCATGATGTTAGCAGAATAATAAAAGAAAACGTTATGTTCCCTCTTGAACAGAGAATGACGAGAGCATGAGAAACGCGAGGCGTTAAGCAATGATTGGACCTGGTTCCACTGACAGCGTGGGTGGATTCACATCCTTCTCTAAAAGAGTTCCCTGCCCAATGGGAACCAACAGCTGTTTACAGCAGAAACATAAATCAAGCTGCTTACTAGAACTGAATACAGTTAAAGGACCAAGTCCTCTTGGTGCGGGGCTCTGTGCAGAAACAGGAGCAATCGAACAGTACAGATAGAAGAGTGAAGAGAGCCTTCAAAATCAGCGGTGATCAGAGCAATTCACACTGAAATAGATTGAGCTGGCCCATTTTACACACACACACACACACAACATGGAGTCGATTCAGATCGAGGATGCAATTGTAATGTAATGTTGCCTGCATGTGATACAGTGTACTGCAGCAGGATCAGTAATGTATCATTATTAGTAAGAGCTACAGAGATTGGTGTTTGCACTCATGGCTCCTTTCCCAGTCGCTGCGCTGTTCCCACACTCATGTTCTTTTCCCTCAACACGAGGGACTTCAATTTCTGAACCTTCACTGCTCCCTCAGCTGCTGTATCCATACACTCCCCCAACAAAGGCTCTTGGGAATTGTAGTTTCAGACAGTGGGGTAACGAAGGGTAAAGCGGAGAGGAACTCTGAGCAGCACAGCAATGGAAAGGGGCTGCTTTTTGTAGCCACACGCACCTGCGCTGGTTCAT
Organism: Polyodon spathula; assembly: GCF_017654505.1. Taxonomy (NCBI): domain Eukaryota; kingdom Metazoa; phylum Chordata; class Actinopteri; order Acipenseriformes; family Polyodontidae; genus Polyodon; species Polyodon spathula. The sequence continues at coordinate 17,288,728 of NC_054557.1, read as the reverse complement.
CTCGCTCTCAGCCCCTGCGTTCTTGCCAGGGCCCCAGCTGTGCCGGCGGAATGGAGAGAGCGAGCGGATGGAGGAGCGCACAGGCACTTCGGTGAGCCGGTCCTCCTCCTCCTCCTCCTCCTCCTCTTCCTCGCTCTCGCACCGGCGCTCTGGGGTGGAGGTGGGCGGGCCCGGGGTCAGGGGCTCGTCTGTCGAGGAGCATGACAGGGACACCTCACTGGTGCTGTCTGCTGCCAGGATCTCATCCCCCTGCTGGAAGAGGAATACAGCATGAGAGGGGATCACACACAGCTCAGGAAGACAAAATAATAATAAATAAAAACCCAGCGGAATCTGGGCTGTGAAACTAGACCTTGTTAAGCACCCAAAATAAACAGCTTTGACGTTCAATGAATTCTGGTTTGTCCAGTCGCCAGTGGCATTGAAGGGCTAGCAAGACACTGTAAGAACTCGCCCAATTAAAAGCACAGTAATTAAAAGTGATTTTAGTTGGTTTGTTAAAATATTGCAGCAGCCCTTCAGCTTTTCCCATCAACTCTGCAGCTATTACTACATCCTAATCTAACAAAAACATGCTGAAGTAATCTGCACTACCCAAGGATGTTACATAACACACAGAATGCATGCATTGTGAAATTTTAGAAGGAAACAAGACTACAGCTCTTCATTAAAGTGCATTAGCTTGCCCCAGACAGTCATCATGCCAAATTTTACAAGGATGGATGGAAAGAGCACGTCCAGAGCACATGACTCAGTATGAGATCATATGAAAAACAGAACATTTCACAGCAAACTGCAGCCACTGCATTAACATTGGAAAGCGGTGCCCATGTTGCAAATCAACACATCCATAGTGTTCCATTGTCCAGTCAAGTGTTAAAACAATGCTTTCTCCAGGGTCCTCTATTGCTCAGTGTTAAAACAATGCTTTCTCCGGGGTCCTCTATTGCTCAGTATTAAAGCAATGCTTTCTCCGGGGTCCTCTATTGCTCAGTGTTAAAGCAATGCTTTCTCCGGGGTCCTCTATTGCTCAGTGTTAAAGCAATGCTTTCTCCAGGGTCCTCTATTGCTCAGTGTTAAAGCAATGCTTTCTCCGGGGTCCTCTATTGCTCAGTGTTAAAGCAATGCTTTCTCCGGGGTCCTCTATTGCTCAGTGTTAAAGCAATGCTTTCTCTCTATTGCTCAGTGTTAAAGCAATGCTTTCTCCAGGGTCCTCTATTGCTCAGTGTTAAAGCAATGCTTTCTCCGGGGTCCTCTATTGCTCAGTGTTAAAGCAATGCTTTCTCCGGGGTCCTCTATTGCTCAGTGTTAAAGCAATGCTTTCTCCGGGGTCCTCTATTGCTCAGTGTTAAAGCAATGCTTTCTCCGGGGTCCTCTATTGCTCAGTGTTAAAGCAATGCTTTCTCCGGGGTCCTCTATTGCTCAGTGTTAAAGCAATGCTTTCTCCGGGGTCCTCTATTGCTCAGTGTTAAAGCAATGCTTTCTCCGGGGTCCTCTATTGCTCAGTGTTAAAGCAATGCTTTCTCCGGGGTCCTCTATTGCTCAGTGTTAAAGCAATGCTTTCTCCGGGGTCCTCTATTGCTCAGTGTTAAAGCAATGCTTTCTCCGGGGTCCTCTATTGCTCAGTGTTAAAGCAATGCTTTCTCCGGGGTCCTCTATTGCTCAGTGTTAAAGCAATGCTTTCTCCAGGGTCCTCTATTGCTCAGTGTTAAAGCAATGCTTTCTCCAGGGTCCTCTATTGCTCAAAGTGTTAGAGCAATGCGTTATCTGATTAAATAGGTCATGCAAAGCTGAGATCATGAGGTAGTATTAAACTTTACAGATAAAACAACATGTCATAAGAAAGGCAGAAGCAGGTTATTGAGACAGAAAACCAGGGATTAGATTAATATGGAAAATCCTATTCTGTTTATACCACTTCTAGGTGACCTCTGCAATGCACAGATGTGTTCTCCCAGACCCAAACAAAGTGCTTTTAACATAACTCCAGGTTGAGTAAAGTATGAATTTCATATACATAGGCCTTATACCGGGTATGCGCCTATAGGGTTAGTACTAAACCCAGCCACAAGCTAGAAACGGGGTTATTTACTTCATCTAACAGGATGTGGCTGAGCGCAGCAGCCAGTGGAGCTCAGGGGAAGCTGTGTGGTCTACACTTCTAATAAGCCTGCTTCTGTGTCTGTTAGCAGCTTGTGAGATCACTGTTGGTTTGGTTGAGAACATTACAGTTAATAAGTAGCGAGCGAAAATGGAAACACGATGATGTCACAGCACACAGTTCTTAACTCTTCCCTCGCCTGGTAGTCAACAGCGGACCACAAAGAGAAGCTTGGCAAACTATTGGGACTGAAATGAGAAGAGTACCCGTTGAAATCAGTGCTTCATTTCTAAAAAGGGCAGCACCAAGCCATTCTGCAGCAGGAATCTCTCTGTCTGATAGACACGTGTGTGATTCAGTGCTGAGCTCAGATAGGAACACACCTCAGCCTCTGCCTGCGAGTGGAACTCTACCCCGGGAGTCCTTACAGTGCAGTGTAGCTGCAGTAGCTGGAGCTCACAAGATGCACTGACACGCACACAGAGGGGTTTGCTCTGGGATGAAAGCCCCGTATTCAAGTGTTCCAGGAAAGACTCCTGTTAAAGAGGACACTGTCACACAGCTTGCCCAGGGCCCCACCAGGAAATGCTATTGTGACACGGCCTGAATTTCTATCGCATGAGCTCAACAATGGAGAGACACATTCCTGCTCCTGCTCCGACAAGCAGGTCAGTAAAACCTTGCCTCGTGCGAATTCCTCACTGCCTTGTTTCTTCCACTAACCGCGTGAGGACCAAGCAGGGAAACTGTGACAAATCAACACCCTGCCCAGCAGTGAAGACCATACCTGCTCCAGAGCTTACCTTGCTGAAGACATGGTCACCCCCAGAGTCTGCGCCATCAAACACGTCCACATCGCTGCCCAGCTCCCTGCGGACCGGAGACACCCCAGGGGACGAGGTACTGTCCACAGACAGCTGGTCCTGGGAGGACTGGCAGCATTCTAGAAAACATAACAGACCAGGAAATCAAATTAGACAGACAGCCCCAGTGATACAATCAACAGAACCCCTGGGTTTGAGGAGGAGGGTACAGTCACAAGCTACTTCACATGCTGAGTTTTTACTGGAGGTTTTATTTTCTCTTTTTTCAAGGAATGGAAACTATTTATTTTCTCCTCAAATATGTTATTTTCCGCCTCCAAACACAGTACAGCAGCAGTATTGTTCATTCTGGCACCAAAACATCTGAAGAAAAGCAGTAACAGACAACAGCACGCGATCCCTCAATCAACAGCCTCAAGGGAACGGAGGATGACACATGTTGCAGGTTAACCACTACCCTGCGGGGACCTGAATCAGATAAAAACACACTGAGAGCCAGCTCAGATCTGGAATCAAAACCAACAACATGCCCAAAACACATGGAGAAAACATTACTGCCCCTCCAAACTGAACTATCCCATGCTGACTCGTCAGTCTCGAAAGTGAACGGCCGTGCAGATACCACCACACCCGTTACCAACGTGCCAACTGCACACAGGTTTGTTCAAGCAGTGCTTTAATTAGCAGGACACCTTGAGAATGAAGGAGAAACACAGGCCCTCAGTCAGGCACTGCTGAGTAACGCCCAGGCTGCAAAACTCACAGGACAGTGCAAGGTTGAACACCTATCCCAGAGTGCACAGCAACAACAGAAACAACATCTTCACAGCAATGCTGTGAACAGCAGCTTCAGAACACAGCACTTCAAGAGGCAGCTGGCTTAAAGCACAATAACACATTCTCAGCACATTTCGAGATATGAGAGAGCTTTTTCTGGTGCTTGTTTGGGTTTAGTTTAGTTTATTTTGCATGTGAAGCAGATATGGTTACAATAAAAAAAAAAGCCACCACTTTACTCAGACGGCACACATGATAATATCCCTCGCTCCCTATCACATCCTAACATCTTATTTTTGTGTTAATTCCAACTAAGTACAGAGAACAAGAAATATCTGTAGGAGATGCCTTGCAAACACAGTAAGTAAAGCACCACACTTTCATGATTATAGTATACGAAGAAAGACCAAGTGATAATACAGAACAATATAAAAAACACAGGGCAGCAGCTCTTCTACAGCTCATTAACACCTGAAGAACAATTCTTCATCAGGCAACGGCAAGTCGAAGTGCAGCGATTTCTCTAGCAGAAGAGAGGGGGCTCCAGCTTCACAATCTTCATTCTGCCGTTTGAGGAACCCCTAACCAGGGCCTTCCCAGATTCCATTAATAAACCCACTGCGTTATCTGCTTCTGCTTTATCAAGGCTACTTCCGCATGCTCGGGACAGAGCTGCTCCGGCCCTCTTGCCTTACAAAAGTAGCTTTGTTTTGCTCTCTCGCTTTCCTCAGCTTGCAAACAGAAACAGTAAATAAATTAACTTGTTTCATCGCGCTGCATAAAGGATCTGAAAGGCAGCTCTCTCTAGGGCGGGAGTATCTTGCTGTATGGAGGGTCTTTTCAAAGTCAGAAGGGCCCATGGACACACTAGTGTGTGCGTCTGGCAAGGCAGAGAAGTCTTTATTCTAATACCACGTTTCCATGAACCACATGACCCGGGTATGTGCTCCAGCTGCCCCTCCACACCCCCGGTTCCATGAACCACATGACCCGGGTACGTGCTCCAGCTGCCCCCCCACACCCTCAGTTCCATGTTTTTAAATTACTCAAGTTGGCTCCCAAATCAGGCAGGAGCACCAATTCTCTGGTCCGATTTCACTCCTTGGGCTGGCCCGAACTGCAAAGTCTAAATTCAGGCTGGGAGGAAATTACAGACTTTCTAACAAGTCTGGCATAAACAATTTTGACAATAAAAAAATAAAAGAACAGTCCTCCTACAGTAGCAGGCGCCGTTTACAGTTCTCTCAGGGTTTCTGATCACATCCAGATTTTTTAAATCCTTTGATAGAAATGTTTTCAAGCAGATTAGCATCGTCACTACCATTCTCATATCCACTTTGACATCTCACACATTATTTCCCTTGTCCAGTGTTTCTTTAAACTGTTCTGCATACCAGTCTGCCAGAGGCATATGTACTGCATGAAAACAAATGCGTTACAATATCTAGACTGATTTATCTTTTAAAATCAGTGACAGAGAATGTACGTCTTACCTTTAACTCGCAAGTATTTCATGCCCTACTCACGTGATAACTCGGGTAACTCGGAAAAGCACGGAAACACTTCCTTTATCATCAATTTGAGTTCTGGGCAAATTCAGAGCAATTGGAGCGCACTCAAGTCGACTCGAGTCGGCTGTCCATGGAAATGAGGTGTAAGAGCCCTCCCGTTCCCACTAAGATACTGGGCTAAGTGATACGGTAGCATAGAAGCTAAAACGAAACACCCTGTTGAAACTCGTCTCGCTAAGATAAGACATTTCTTTAGCTTTGATTTAAAGTTCTAGTGAAATAGGGGATCAGAGGTGCTTTTTCTCCTCACCTGCAGAATCTGAACTCTGCTTCTCCTCCAGGAGACCAGGTACTGTGCACGAATCAATGGGGTACAAGTTCTCTTTCTCCCTGTGAATCTGCAATGAAACAAACAGATGCAAAGGTAAGGCACACATGCACAGCACACAGCTTCTAATCCCATTAAAATGACTGCTTGCTCATGCAGCCCAGGAACAAAAGAGCAAGTTTTTAATCAAAAAGCAGGAACCTCAAAAAATCCATGCAAAAGATTTCTGGATTGATTCAGCATATCCAATACATCATTTTCAGAACGCCGCTGTACACAGAAGGAGCCATCCATCTGAACATGTGGTACTGAGAACAGACTGGGATCTCTGTTAGTGTGTTAACACAGGGACAAGCAACCGGTCAACATTCAGGACAGAGCTCAGAGTCTAGCTGCAGAGAACAAGTAAATAAATACTGAGGGGGCTAAAGAAAGAGAGGCAGGTTGTGTCTTCTCTGTTTGATCTAGGACCCACCCTTCCAATATCAAAGAGCCATTACACCCACAGCCAGATCACTGCTCATATGACCGGGCTGGTTTAGCAATACCCCACCCACGCTGACCAGCACACACGACAGCTGCTCCATCAAGAGCTCATCATGATGCAGCCCTCAGACTCCTGAGAACCAGGCCCTGCCCCAGAGGCTGGAGTCCACACACAGACTGAAGCCCATTGCAGAGAGATACCAAGCATACCAACCCCATGCGTACCTACAGAAGACCTATAGCACGCACTGGAATGTACATAGAGGGCATCCAACCTCTGCATTGGATCGGTCCTCTATTTACCAGGCTAATGGAGATGCTGCCGATTTTAAAATGTGCATGCAAACAAGAAAGATGAACGCATACAGGCCTGCATGAATTCAGCACAATAGAATAAGGCCTGTTCATGAAGATCCTCATTTCCGGAAGGGTTGTGGCCACAGACACATGCACTTACTAACTGCCTTGCAATTAAACCTGTCAACACTGACCAGAAACACCAAGACTCGCTTCCACTCCAATTGCACAACAATTTCACCAGGTCCTGTAAACATGCAACACCACCTCAGGCCCAAGAGGTCTCTTTACCCTTGGCATAGCTTAATGATATGTTTAAATAATAACAAGAGAGCGTTAGACTTGACAGGCTATTCTTATACATCAGCTGTTCCATCCCCTTTTCTTTGTCTGAAAATCTTGGATTGCACAGCTATTTCACTGGCAGGAAGTGAGGCGATTCTAACCCGCTCCAGGCTCCACAGCAAGTGCACTCTGTAGTATTGATAAGCGTTCAGCCACAATGTAATAAACAGCTGCACTGCTGGAGCCCTCCAAGAACTCAACCCCCAGCAATGTCATTCGCTTGGAGGTTAAACTTCTCAAACCTTTCCTGTCTTTGTATCCCCCTTAGCCTCCCAAATTTGCATTACCATTATGGCAACACTTGTTATCACAAAGTAAATTTTATGTAGAAACTGAACCAGACTACAGCTAAAAGGGAATATTTCTGCATTTCTGGGATGGCACTGTACAGCCTCAGTTACCCGTCTCTGGGCACAGCCAGGGAGGTTTTTAATGAAGGTACAATTCCAACCTTACATTACATTTTCTAAAACATTTGTAAATGTTTTTCCTACAGTTTCTAACTTGCTCTATAATGCATTTATAATACATTTTCAAGGATGGAAAGATGACTCCCATTGCACAGCTGGTTGATCCACTCCTGATTTTATTTTGAGTTTAATACACACTGTGGCTAATCAAGCTCACATTAAAACCTGGAAAACTGCTATGCAGCAGTAGTTGTATTTCCATCCCCGCATTTCACATAATTTATTATTCATTGTAGGATGCTAAGGGAGTATTTATAAAGAATGCCCTGGTAATGGTGTTGCTAGTTTGCTGTTTACTGGGCTCAGGATAGAGATGCAGAATGCAGTTCTCATGGGTGAATTACAAAAAAAAAACAACAACAATTAGACATGAGAGAATTAAATCATCAGCGAGACTCCGCCCACTCAGAATCAACATCTCCTTTCCACTGGGGAGCCTCTTCCAGAGTTCAGAACAAGGAGATCATGTCACCTGCCCTTGATGAGCAACACACAGGCACACTGTGCTGTATTTAAATGAGCACAAAACTACAGTGCAAGGCACTTTGTTGAGGTGGTGCGGCTTCCCTTTCCACCGCCCTGGGTGTGGAAGAGTTCATTTCCCCTGGCCTGTGGTTAATTGTCTAAAAGTCCCTAGGGGGTACAGCACAGGGCCCTGCACTGTTTAAAGCAATTCACAGCACTTAGGCCTTCCCCCTGTCTGACTGCACTGCCTCAGACTGCCACGGCATGCGGGACAGGAACACTGCACTGTTATCAGCACCCAGGCCTTGGGTCCAACCCCTAGTGTGGGCAAGAGCCAACGGCACTGGAACAAACACAGCCAGCTCTGCAGACATTCCCAGCCAAGAGCAGACAGCACTGGAGCAAAACACAGCCAGCTCTGCCCAGCCAACCAAATAATCTACACAGCCACCCCAATACAAGGTTCAATATCACCAGCAGTTTAGGGTAATAAGACTGTATTCATAAGAAAACAGCACGTCAGACTGCAATGCTCTTCCTGCTATACTAATGCTTCATCAATGTGCCCCGTGTGGAAAGGTGTGTGCAATAAGTAAAGGCAATGGAAACACTTCCTCCAAAGCGGAGAGGAAGGGAGGGAAGGGGGGGAGTTCAACTAGCTGACTAGAGGAATTCATTCTTACCCCATCATTTTGCACATCAGCCAAAAAGAAGCAACAACTTGCCTATATAATATATATATATATATATATTATATATGTTGTGACCTTTTTAGCATTTGAAAGTTGTATCTGATAACTTCTTTCCCAGGATCTGGCTTTGTAGGTTTTATCATTTTAAAGTTTCATGCATAATAACAGCTGACTGATACAAATACAGAACATTGATGGATAGACATCAAGCACAGGAGATGGGCTGACATTAATACACAAACAGAAAGACAGACAGACGGATATAAAGAATGGCAGTTTCCCTGGGAATGTTATAGTTGCTAGGGCCCTAGAAACCATTTCAGAAATGTCTGTTTTCTTGGCTAAAACAACGCTGCAGAAACTGGACTCTGGTAAAAAGTGTGAGAATCAGTATTTCAAAGGCGTGCTGCGTTATGAAGTCACTTGGCTCGCTGCCCATTTCCATCACACAGCCCAGGCAAGGAGCCAGGGGAAACCGTTAAGGATGGACTACCAGACTGCCACCTAACTGATCTACACTCCCACCCACTACCACACTAATAACTCCGATCGGGCCAAGGGACTCCCAAACATGGGCGCCATCCGAACCAACACACACACACACAAAATCAGGACCAACAACAACAACAACAACGACGAGGAGAGGAGAGGAGCCCCCTGCCTTAAACAGCAAGGTCAACCCTTTTCTTGTTGCCCAGTTTACAGAGCTGTCACTTTGTTTAATTGCAGTTTTAAGATGTTCACAGTGGGCAGAGTGTGGAGCCACTTGAGAGGGGAAAGGGTCTGATGAGCAGAGACATGAGAGAGAGAGAGAAAAGAAAGAAAGAAAGAAAGAAAGAAAGAAAGAAAGAAAGAAAGAACAGCTCACTGCTGTGCACATGCATTAGCAAACTGGAACGGATTCGAATTTCCTTACAGACCGCTTCGTGGTATTGTTTTGAATACAGACAAAGATCTCAGATTATGAGAACATTCAAATTCTAAACAACTTGTATCATCACCTCCAGTTTCCAGCCCCTGTTCAGCATTTCAACACCACACTAAACCCAATGAAGAAAACAACAAAAAACAAGGAGTTGTACTGTAAGAGCTATAGTTCATTTTAATAAATAAACTCCAAACAGCTTAATTAACTCCTCTGAGACCGAACAAGGTCTTGTGCAAGTCTTTTGCCGACTGAACAAATCTGTGCGCAAACAACATTATTATAATCATCATCATCCAAGCACCTGGTGTCAGAATTCTGCCTCTCGACTGAACAGAATACAAAAGAAAGGCGTCCGGATTGATCTGTTATTCCGGATGACTATCCGCCCTTCTTCCAAGGCTGTCTGAAAAGAAGGGAACTAGCCCTTCAAACATAAACAATCCCCACCCTCATCATCCAGTCCTCTATCAGAGCAATGAGACAATGCTGTGTCTGGGAATCAAAAGCATTGTGAGGAAAGTTTCCGAGAAATCATCACCCACTTCAAGGGTGTAGAAAGTGCTCTGCGACATACAGAATTCCACCAGGTCAGAAGCAAGTGCCGTGTAGGACTCAAGGCATTTACTGAACTGGACCAGCTTTAAAAGAAACAGGAAAGGGTCCGTACCTTCAGCAGCACCACGTCCACAGCCCTGTCCTCCTTGGAAATGTCACACAGGCTGTACCTCCGCTTGTATCGCTCATACATGTTCTCTCAATGGGGAATAAAAAGGCAGCCAATCCCAACATGAAGTCTAGACTAATAGAAGAGTCCCAAGTAAAGCAGTGCAGCAGCTCACAGTCTCACATCTGTGTGGAAAATCAGCCCTCTGTCTCTGTATGTCACACACACACTCCCCCCTCTCTCTGTCTGTCTGTCTCTCTCTCTCTCGCTCACTCACTCTCTCTTGCTCTCTCTCTCTGAATCACTGCTCTGAGCTCAGTTCCTGGGCAGCAGATTCATCTTCTGCGACAGTCTGATGACGCAGCACTGGCATGGAACAGGTCCTCTTCCAACGCTTGCGGAATGACAGCGTTCCCTCAGTGCACTTCAGGGAGCCCTAGCAGAGCAGGAAGCTCTGCTACAGAACAGATTTTCAGTTCCACACCAAGGACTGCACATTTAATGCAGATTTCTCAGTTTACTTATTTGTTGGCTTTCACAGGCTTTTGGGATGAAAGCATTTTTGGATCTGTGATTAAGAACAGATTGTCCGGTCCTGGGTTGATCCTCCAGGTTTAGTTCACTGCCAGCACTGAAAGGTTTCATTTCCTCAGACCAGACTGCTCCTCCACAGCAGGCTCACAAACCTGCAAGCAGGCTCAGAAAGCCATCTGCAATTCGGAAAAAAATACATCTTTGAGATTATACGAGGAAGGTTCCCTCAAATCAGAGTCTGAAGGCAGCGAATGGAAGGCTTCGGAAATCCAAGCCACATTGAATTTGGCCCGTTAAATATAAAAAAAATAAAAAAGTTCTGGCTTTCTGACCAAAGTAGCTTTTTTTCTGGGTTATTCAAACATCTGAGGTCTGTGAAAAAATGTTTTCCACTTGCACAGAATTTTAAAAAAAAATTTAAAAATACCCCCCCTCCCCCTCCAGTGACTTAAATGTTAACTTTTAAACCAACTGGTGAGGCCAAAGTAAAAGCTCTGCTTTACATCATGAAGCTGAATCCAACAACCCAAATCACAGCTTGAGGTTTGCTGCATTGCTGAAGTGTTTTATTATATTTAAATAAGTTAATAAATATGAAAACATTTCACTTAAAAGCAGCCAGTTTTCCCAAACACAAACCATTTACAAAGCGCACCATCGGGAGCGTGATGCTGTGAACTGGAGAAATGCTCTCTTTCACATCGCTCACACACACTCTGCCACGTGGTTTCCTGTTTTGAGAAGAGCGTCCAAGCCCCCTCCCCCCAGCCTGACCTCTCCCAGGATAAACAGTTCCATGTTTCCTCGCTATGACAATGAAGCCATTTCTATTCTCAGAAAGTGAATATTCAGAGGGTGTTCTAAAATAAAAATACCACTACTCCCAAAATAAAATTTCAAATATAAAATGTACACATATATACACACACACACACACACACACACATATATATATGTATATGTAGGATTATTGCAACGATATACAAAGCTGGCAAGGACATGCAACCCTCGAAGAGTCAACGGTTTCACTGTCGCACTTCACCACTTGATGGCAAAGTGCACTTGCAGCGAATGAAAAACACTGGGGGGACACGACACACCACAGAAATAAAACACATTCGATCCTCTTCTGCCAGATTTGTATTATAAAAGGAGTCGTCATGGAAACCGATTAGAAGCAACCACTGCAATTAAACCAAACTGCACGGGGGGGGGGGTTACCATTAATGAACAAACGAATGGCTGGCTGCAGGGGCCCCCTTTGACAGCAGTAAATGATATGCAGTAAAGGCTAGAAGCATGGGCTCAGTGTGTGCCTTCTGGGAAGCAATCGCTGCAGATTAACTGAGGAAGCGATCGTTGCAGGCAAATTAAATGCAAGTTTTGAAGTGAAGAGCAGCTAACATACAGGCACCAGTCAGGAGGGTTCAGGAGTGTGATATGAAGCAGGCTGCACCCAGCACTGCTTACCCATTAGCCAGACCCATGCTTAACAAGGGGAGACGCTCTCCAGCAACTACAGTGTAGGAGAAGCCCTGCAGCCAACACTGGAGCAGCACTGCGTAAGCAATACATGGTGTGGTGTTACAAGACTGACACCAGGGGGCACCCATGATTTGCATGCATGAGGAATAGTCTATGAAGGGAAAAACAGCAACCAAAAGCAAGCCCACAATCTAGATGCATAGCCACCATAACAACAACACTACATGACCAGTGCAGGGAGCCAAGACATTTTCCTAACAGGAGGTTCTGGCTGCCTGCCAGGAGCAAAGGTATAATCAGGAATGAAAATGCAGTTTAAAAATAAAACCAAGCCAGCCTGGCCTGCCAGCAGATGCACTGCACCCTCTGCTGGTAGCTCAGAGCATGTCTATCACTGGTGTCACACAGCAGCAGGTACTGCACATGCTTTCCCTAGCAAGTCTGGCTCAATGGCAAGGTAACAATACGCAATGGTTTCCCCTTCTTTATGCCCCACATTCTAGCTCCTCCAGTTTCAATGTGGATCACTCCCTGCTTTGTCCTCGAGTGTTGCTCATATGAGTGCACACCAGGTCAGGGCCAGTGAAACAGGTTTGTCAGCTCACCTAAAGGGAAACCTCAATAACAATCGCAGCTCAGCAACAGGGAGTTGCTGTTAACCCTTCCCCTTAGCAACAAACACAGGTTTCTAATTGAGTTACCAGCTGCACACAACTGTGTTCACAGCAAACAGCTAGACCGGTGCCCAAGAGCCAGGACTACCTGGATTCCCATTCAAAGCTAGCCGGTAAGGCTACATTTCCATCTGCTGAACTGCACGTCTCTCTTGAGTACTCAAGACAGGGAACACAGAGATTTTCAGCTTCAGACACTGTACAGTAATACAGGTCATCAGTGAACCTGGTATCAAAGAGGGAGAGCAAAGAGGGAGGGGGAACAGAAGCACCTCCTGGGTGTGAACAAAAAGCATGCAAGTGTAAAATAAATGATGCATGTGTTGACTGAGCAGGTAGGAGGTGGCACAGAAGGGAGAGTTTTGGGACTCTTCTTTCCAAGTGTCCCAGGATCAGCAAATTAAACAATCTGCAACCCCAATCATCCTCTCTCACAGATCACAACAATAGCAACATTAACCTATTGCAATGACAACAGAGGATCCAAAGAAAGATGTATTCTGGTCTTCAAGCTGCAAGAACAAACAGAAACCCAAAGAAGCCTGACATCGGGCTGCTCATGGATCCCACACCTCCACATGCAGCTTGCAAGGCAGCTGCTTCTCTGACCTGTGTGTCACTCCGTCTGGTGGGTTCTAAATGAATTGGGTTCTAAAATTAAAAACATCTAGAGCTGAGCAAAAAAATAATGGGTGTGTTAAACTAAAGAATCAACTGCCATTTAAGAATGCACCAGCCAGCTCCTGGTTTTAAAACCAGGTAGCACCCCCAAGGAACGCTCAAGGAAATTAAGAAAGAATACAAAGAGCAATCCAATTACATGCTATTCAGCGCATGTGTAGCAACCTTTGCCCTTGAGGAACTATACTTGGTTGTTTCATCACTCAGCACGACTGTGAATAGCAGTGCTGGCTCCAGCAGTAAAGGAAGCAGGGCTGTACTCACCATTGTCCTGTCTCCTGTGTCCTCCTCCCCCGCTGTACTGAAATCCACTTGCCCTTCCGCTCCTGTGTGGAGAGAAGAATGCACAGTGAAGACCGACTCTGGTGCTCGGGGCAGCCAGGCTGATCCTGGGTCCGCATTACTAAGTGCTAGAAACTGACCGGTCAACAATCGGGTTCAGGGGACTCGTTATCCTATGGGAGAGCTTTAGAGATTTAAGCGAGGCTGGGAGAACACAACCCAGACAGACATGGGAAAATGTTGAGAGACGTGCACAACAGGCTTGTATCAAGGCATTTTTATTGACTTGCACATTTTTTTTTTTTCTTTCTTTCCGCATTTGCAAAAGAATACAAACAAATGTAAAACAATAGCCTTCTCAGCTGGCATTCTTGCTAGGTAATTGAAAGTTTTCATAGGAATCACCTAAAATCTAATTCAATCTATAATATTACTGTTATTGTAACCAAATCAATTTATTGTGAAGCGGTCTTTACACAAGACAGAAATCAAGCAAACAAACACACACAAACTGCTTTCTTGACATTTGTTGTTCTCACTTTGGGTTCCTATTCCCACCAATAGAGGGCAAGCTGTTCCGGTTAACCCTGAGGAGGACAGCACCTGTAGGGTTTGCTTGTGACACATAGGGGTGTACACCCGCTTGTACATCTTTATATCTCAGCTTCCCAGCCCAGGTGCAGGCAAGGGCGCTTGAACTAGGGGTGCTGGGGCTGCAGCAGCACCTCCTTGGCTTTGCATGGCTTCCATCGTATACAGGGGTTACAGTTTTGTTCAATGGCTTTCAGCACCCCCACTTTAAAAATCGTTCCAGAGCCACTGGGTGCAGGTGTAGAGCACTCTCAAACAGACAAGGGTAGAGCTGAGGAAATGAACCCTGACCCTTCTCTTCCCTGCTATTTAAAGCAGAACTGTGGGATGCTCTGGCATCCAGACAGCACAAGAAGTCTGGGTGTTTCTGTTTCTCACGCTCACACCACAGGACACACCAGGAACAATTTTCATTGCAGATGACCTGCCTGCACTTCAAGTTCCCTGTATATCTGGTGAGATCACCAGTAACCAGGATACAAACTGTAAACATGCACTCACACTGGAGACTGGAAGACATCCTAGCAGAACATTGAACAGAGGGAGTAAGAAGCAACATCCAAACACTGAAGGGAAGTCACCATGACACACACATCTAGAAACATCAGCATCTTTGAATTGAGCCATATTTAAAAAAACAGAAGTGCCTTCTCTCAAATGGAAAACAGGAACAGATTTCTGTGAAATAAGCAGTCAGGACTGTTTATAATGCTAGCCAGAACGAGGCACTATTACTTTAAACATCCAAGAGAATATCTAACTGAAGCATGAAGAGTGCTCTACAGCAGTGTTACCCGACTGCGTCCTGGAGCATGAAGAGTGCTCTACAGCAGTGTTACCCGACTGTGTACTGGAGCATGAAGAGTGCTCTACAGCAGTGTTACCCGACTGTGTACTGGAGCATGAAGAGTGCTCTACAGCAGTGTTACCCGACTGCGTCCTGGAGCATGAAGAGTGCTCTACAGCAGTGTTACCCGACTGAGTACTGTTAACTTGATTTGTGGAAGGAACTTTACCTTTTAAGGTTTAATGTTTTCTAAAAAGAAGCTATCATGCATAGCAGAGACTAGCATTTTAAAACATCAAAATAATCACATGGTACATTAACTATATGAATATGGTGTCACTTACTTGTCACAACAGCCTCCTCACTCTCCCGGCCCAGGCTCGGCTCAGTCAGGTCAGAGGCATCCTTTCCTCCAGTCTCCACACTCACATCTCCAGCACTTCCAGAAAGGCCAGCTGGATCACTAACCCTCCCCACAGAGGAGGTGCTCTCCTGGGCTAGGGTGGGATTACAGTCCTTGCTCTCTGGACCCTGTTTTGAAATCGTAGGTTCCAGAGCTGCTCCTTTATCAGAAGTGATATCTGCGGTCTGTCCCAGTTCTATAGAGGCTCCACCTGCAGGCTCTTTGTCGATGTGGGTACCACTGCCAACAGGGGTTTCACCACAGCTCAAATGTCCATCAGTCAGCGCCCCTGCTTCTCTAGCCTCTGGTTCACAAGGCAAGGGCTCTCCAATTCCCTGGTCTGAGGAAGGAACTTTATCACTGCTCACAGCTCCACTGTCATCATTTTCAATGGATGGAGCTCCATCAATGCCCCCTGCTCTACTTTCAAATGGTGGAGCTTTATCACTGCTCTCAGTTCCACTGCCATCACTTTCAAATGGTGGAGCTCCATCACTGCACACAGCTCCACTGTCATCATTTTCAATGGATGGAGCTCCATCAATGCCCCCTGCTCCACTTTCAAATGGTGGAGCTTTATCACTGCTCACAGCTCCACTGCCATCACTTTCTAATGGTGGAGCTCCATCACTGCTCACAGCTCCACTGCCATCACTTTCTAATGGTGGAGCTCCATCACTGCTCACAGCTCCACTGCCATCACTTTCTAATGGTGGAGCTCCATCACTGCTCACAGCTCCACTGCCATCACTTTCTAATGGTGGAGCTCCATCACTGCTCACAGCTCCACTGCCATCACTTTCTAATGGTGGAGCTCCATCACTGCTCACAGCTCCACTGCCATCACTTTCTAATGGTGGAGCTCCATCACTGCTCACAGCTCCACTGCCATCACTTTCTAATGGTGGAGCTCCATCACTGCTCACAGCTCCACTGCCACCACTTTCAACCACTGCTGCTGGTTCATCTGATTCAGGTGCTTCAAGCACCTCCCCTTCCTGGACTGCAGAAGAGGTGGCCAATGATTCTGCTGCTCCTGTAGCCTCACAGGTTTTACTGGTGGCTTCCTGTAGGGATTCTGCTTCCCAGTTGTGTTCGGCTCCATCCGACTCTTCCCTGGGGATATCCTTCAGGGAGGCCACTGGTTCACCTGGTCCTCCTTCTGGCAGCGTTGAAAATTCACCCTCCACCAGCCTTCTGCTTGAACTGGAGGGAGATGGTGCTGGGGCCTGTGTGCCACTCTGCTCTGGCCCCTCAGACACTTCCCGGGTGCTTGCTTGTTTGTGGAGCTCCCTGCTATCAGAGTCTCCTTCTGACTCTGCGCAGGGCGGTTGCTGGCTTTGCATCAGTGTGCTGCACTCACAGGATCCAGCAGAACTCTCTGATTCTCTATCTGTCCAGGTATGCATCCCTTCACAACAGTCTCCAGGGTCTAGATCTGAACCCCTTTCATTCACAGCACAATCGCAGGGCACGCCCTCCTCGGTGCCTGTAAAAGACATGGACTCCACAGTTGCAATCCCTGGGTCCAATTCATGATCTGTTGTTTCCGAAGGCAGTGGTGTTGATTCCTCATTGCTGTCCTCCTCTTTCAGGGGTAACATCATATTTTCAGTAGGCTCTTGGCCCAGCAGTGGCAAACTTTCTACAACCGAGCAATCTGTATGCGGCAACACCACTTCTTCCAAAACAGGCAGCATGCACTCGGCTTTTTGCTTTCCATCAGGCACTTCTCCCACAGTCTGTGACTCAGCCTCCAATGCTACTTCAACATCCTGAAACAAAGAGGAAGCAGCTTCTATAAGAGTGGGCTGCGGTTCTTCCAATATTACTGTGAGATGCTGGCCAAGTCCATCTGTCTGATCACTTAATGCCACTTCCAGAGGACTGTCCCATGTATCAGCCTTGTCTGACGGCAGATCCTGCTCCTTCAGGCTGACCTGCTCATTGATTTCTGGTACAAACTCTGATGAACTGTAACCCCCGGTGCCGCTGTCATCCAGTGTTTGGCCGTCACATTCCTTCGGACACAACACTTCTGGAAGCACAGCGGTGTGGGAGACTAAGCTGCCTGTCGAGTCTCTGCTCCTGCTGTGGGCCTGGCAAGGACTTCCCAGCTCGGTCTCAGGGTTCACAAACAGGCTGCTGCTATTTGTGTCTCTTTCAGACTCAGACGTCTCATTATTCACCTCACTAGCAGCAGAAACTTTTTCTTTAGAATAATCCAACCCAGCTGTTTCCTCCTTTTGACCAGCACAGTGCATCTCAGATTTACACTCCCCCTCTCCTTCTCCATCACCTGGACAGCTCACTACAACACATGAGCACGTGCCCTCGATTTCAGCCTTGTCCTCCCAAGCCCTGCCAAGCTCTTTCAGAGATTCTCTAATGATTGCCTCGCTTTCCTTCTCTCCGAAAACAACAACCACATCCCTCACATCCACACAGTTGTCAGGCCCTTTCGGTTGAACCAGCACCTCCCCCTTCAGTGGGCCAGTACTCATCCCTGCAGTGACCGACGTGTCTCTGTGATCCTGGGACTGTGTCTGCCCCATATCCCTGTCTACAGAATCCCTCCCTTCTACATGTTCAGTGTTATCTGCAGCCTCGGCCTCAGCTCTGCTCTGCCTGGCTTGCTCCCCTTCCTGCTTGTCGTTGTCAGCCTTGCCTGGGCTCTCCTGTCCCGCTCTGATTGCGGCTGGTGCAGTATCAGTTTCCTCCTGAAGTTTTCCGCAGGGCAGCCCGCTGACAGACAGGCTCTCTGTATCAGCCTGGCCCTGCTCAGAGTCGCTTTTATATGCAGGATTCCCAGAGTCTGCCACAGCTGCAGTCCCCACCTCAACCTCTTCCCCTCTCTCTGTGCTTATGTTGTTTTCATAGGGACACACCCTGTCCTCTGTATTGCCATTGCTCAGAGTAGAATCCAAGGATTCAGGATTTTGTGCTGGATCTCTCCCCCTTTCACAGGCGACTGTGCTGAAGACCTGCTTGGTTTCTTCACTGGCTTTCAGCTGCTCTGATTCCTGCCCATTCAGCACAGAGGGCTCCTGGGTCAAGCCTTCAGGCAGGCACTGTTCAGTCACTATTTCTGCAGTCCCAGTGTGTGTATCACTGCACTCCCTGGCAGGATTCAGCAGTTGAAATGGTGCTTGAGGTGTGTCCTAGAAAAAAAAACAAAGAAGCCATCAAGAAAGCAAACATGAGATCATAACCCCTTTAAAAAACATACATTTCACAGGAGCACTTTACACTTAATCTTTTTAAACAAACAAATACAATGACACTGATTTTCTTTAGAAAAGGATGCCAAAATTAAGGATTTTGATAAAGCAAAGCAAACAGACAAGCCCTTCTTTCAATTGCTGTGACACAACTATGACTATATTACATTGCTAGGGAGGGGTGTTTCAAAGCACAAGCCAGAAGGACAACATTTTTGCTGCTCTTATTAGCCTCTATTCTTTTATTAGCCTGATTTCAACGCCATCCGTTTCAATCAGATCGCTGGTTATTTTGCATGGAAGACAACATTTAGATTGAAATATCTACACAACCGGGAGAGGCCTCGGGATCTTCCTGCGGGGTCTGATAGCCAGCACTCCGAGGGCACTGCACACTGCTATAGCTGAGCTCCTATTCATTCACATTCACACCCCTGTATCAGTGCAAGGGGACCTCGCTGCCAAGCTATGGTGCTCACCTTCTCTTTCGAATGCCGCTGCATGAACCCGCGCAGCTCCTCGATGTGGCGCTCCACGTCACTGGGCTGGCTCCCGGGCTTCGTGACCACGGTGAGCGTGTAGGTGTTGAGCCGTGGGTGGTGCTTCACCAGGCAGTCCCCCGAGAAGATCGGCCTCGATGCGTCCATCCAGGGCTCCAGATCTGCACCCTCCTCCCTGAGACAAACGACAAAGAAACACGGATGAGAAAGTGGCTGCTAGCAGACAGCGGCTTGGAACAATTTCACCTGCACCACCCTTCCCACTGTATACACCAAAGAATCACTTTCAATACTACAATGTTCCTTTTATTCCATTTTCATATTTCACGAGCCCTGAATGGGGTGGTTTAGTTGATACAAACAGTGGATTCCAACACAGAGTGGAAAATGCAGCCCTGAGAGTTTCCAGGTGTGTCAGCCACTCTTGCTGTGGTCAATCGGGACTCATAGTGTTTGTTAGAAGGAGATTCTGCGTGCCCATCTTTCTGTGCCCAGCACACCCTGAAATCGAGTCAGTCTCTGCTCTCCAGCGCTTGTTTATTTGACGGTGTGTATTGAAACAGAACCTTTAGCTATAGTAACAGCAAGCACACGGGCAGCGCACCCCACCTTGTTTCCATCACGATTATCGGTTAGGAGTGTGGGTGGTGCTGTGGAAGCAATCCTTGCTCAGGACACTGTTCCTAACAGCTGGTTCACAGCTCCAGCAGGATATCATGGAAACTGAACCAGGGCGACAGCCGGGCAACACACGGACAGCCTCCTGAACTTGCAGCAAGAGCAGGCAATATAGTGCCCACTACATTATTATATACCATGTGAAATCCACTTCTTCAAGCAGTATGTTAGCATTAGCATGTGTGATGAATATTAAAAGATGATAATGATTTAAAGACGGCGCCCACATTAAGAAATTATTGTAAAGTTTGTGATTGCCAATGTCTGCCGGCTACTCACTGTGAGAACAGCTGTTGCAGCTGGCTGTAGCCTCTATCGTGCGCCAGGCTGCCAGGGGTGGCGCCCTCTGTGTTGGGGAGGGAGAGTGCCGCTCTGCCTCCCGGCTGCTGCAGGAAGAACCAGGCCAGCCTGTGCAGCCCTCGCCTGGCTGTGAAGTGCAGCAGAGTCTCCCGGGGGGGCATCGCTGCAAGAGGAGGGAAAAAGAGGGTCAGTCAGACACACAAATCACAGAGGAGAGAACGTATAGGAGGGGGCAGTCACACACATCAGAGGAGAGAACGGACAGGAGGAGGCGCCCACTCTTCACATAACCTCTACAAGGAAGAGGACTGTACCGACACATCCTAGCAATGGCACCCTTTGGCATCTCTATCAATCAGCTTTCAAACACAGCAGTGAGCGGCTCTGCCGAGCTATTGCTAGGCATCTCTAAACAGCTATTGTTTCCAAGGAGGGCCCTTGGCAGCAGTTTTATCAGGAGAAGTGATAAGAGGTACTGTATTTGTATATACACCAACGGACAGCATGTCCACACCTGCTGGCACACACTTACTGTGCACGCACGTACACACGCGCACACACACACACACACACACACACACACATGGGTGTGCTGCTATACCAACCTCCCCCACAAAAAGAGAAAGCTGCAATAATCTTTAAACATAATCTCCAGGATGTCCAGCCTCCACACCCACGTGCTGGAAAACCCACCCCTCCGGCCCACGCCCTCCCCATCCCAGAGGAAGGCACACTGCCACACACAAGAGAATGCTCAGGAGGAATCACTGCAATCACACTGCAGGTCCCACACACGAGAGAGAGTGTGCCCGGGAGGAATCACTGCAACCACACTGCAGGTCCCACACACGAGAGAGAGTGCCCGGGAGGAATCACTGCAACCACACTGCAGGTCCCACACACACGAGAGAGAGTGCCCGGGAGGAATCACTGCAACCACACTGCAGGTCCCACACACGAGAGAGAGTGCCCGGGAGGAATCACTGCAACCACACTGCAGGTCCCACACACGAGAGAGAGTGCCCGGGAGGAATCACTGCAACCACACTGCAGGTCCCACACACGAGAGAGAGTGCCCGGGAGGAATCACTGCAACCACACTGCAGGTCCCACACACGAGAGAGAGTGCCCGGGAGGAATCACTGCAACCACACTGCAGGTCCCACACACGAGAGAGAGTGCCCGGGAGGAATCACTGCAATCACACTGCAGGTCCCACACACGAGAGAGAGTGCCCGGGAGGAATCACTGCAACCACACTGCAGGTCCCACACACGAGAGAGAGTGCCCGGGAGGAATCACTGCAACCACACTGCAGGTCCCACACACGAGAGAGAGTGCCCGGGAGGAATCACTGCAACCACACTGCAGGTCCCACACACGAGAGAGAGTGCCCGGGAGGAATCACTGCAACCACACTGCAGGTCCCACACACGAGAGAGAGTGCCCGGGAGGAATACAAAGTGGCGAGCACTGCTTCAGCGGACAGTACCTGCACACCAGAGTGAGCCACAACAAAACTCTTACTGTAGTTTAAACTATACAAATCTCAGCCTCAACTGTCTGTGTGTTGAATATCAAATCCATTCATTCATTAAAAACACACACACACACACCACCACTGTCATTGGATAAAAGAGGTCTCTGCTGGACTGGAGCAAAATCTGAACTCCACATTATCAGCAAATTCTGCCCGACAAAAAAACCCACGCATTTCACATGCCCAAGTTCCACCCCAGGGGTCATCCATATAAAGACGTGATCCTGGATGGACAAAAACGACTATGAAATATGAAACGGTTTTGAGTACAGCATCAGAGTCTAGGTCTGCGTATAAACATCAGTCTGGAATTTCAACTGCTGGCCAAAAAGCCACATACATTATTCCCTAAATTTAGTCACATTTTATTTTACAAAATTTCACAGTCAACACCTCTCTCTTGCCCACAACTTGTTCAGA
Organism: Polyodon spathula; assembly: GCF_017654505.1. Lineage (NCBI taxonomy): Eukaryota > Metazoa > Chordata > Actinopteri > Acipenseriformes > Polyodontidae > Polyodon > Polyodon spathula. The sequence goes on along the minus strand of NC_054557.1, from coordinate 17,266,744 downwards.
GTAAAATAAATAAATAAATAAATACACTTGATGAAATAGCTGACAACAAAGTAACTTTTTGTGTCTTCAACCAAGCAAAATAACCAAACCATTAAGCCTGGATCTGTGTCAAACATTTGTTATTTAGTGTCTGAAGTTATGGATATAAAACTGGCACATTAAAACAAAAACCACAAAGAAATCCCTAAAGACTTATCCAATTACACTGAAGCAATTAGCTTTGACTGCTAAACCAGATAGCATTGTACTTGTAATGCTGTTGGCTTGCTGAGACTGCATTTACAGTATCAGATGCAATCATCATTCCAATGAAATTTCAAAAACAAGGCGGCTTAATGCAGTGATTAAGGGTGTCTGGGTCTGGTATCCGCATGGCATCCTTCTGTGCATTATTCAAAAAAGAAATCTTTTGAACGCTGGATATATTGTCCCTTTTATTTCCATGAGCAATAACAAATGATCCACTCTCTGTGACTGAAATGCTGTAAAAATGACACCTCATTGTCTGAATAATAACTAGCAAGCCCTCCCCTTGCCCAGTGCTCATGTTCTGCAGTCTCCTGTAACATGCCCTCCCCTTGCCCGGTGCTCATGTTCTGCAGTCTCCTGTAACGTGCCCTCCCCTTGCCCGATGCTCATGTTCTGCAGTCTCCTGTAACGTGCCCTCCCCTTGCCCGATGCTCATGTTCTGCAGTCTCCTGTAACGTGCCCTCCCCTTGCCCGGTCCTCATGTTCTGCAGTCTCCTGTAATGTGTGCTTCACGAGGCTCAGCTCTCTGCCCGCTGGGGCTTTGTTCTGCTGGTCCTGTTTATTTCCAGTAGGAATTGCTTAATGGTTTTGATTGTGGTTGTGAATAGCCTGGACCCCCTCCCTCCTCTCCCACAGCCACAGGTTCTAAAACCCTTTAAATGGGATTAGTGAACACAAACACACTGCAGATAACTAAATGCATTAGAGAGAGTGTGAGCATCTAGATAAGGGAAGACAGGTGGGGAAAAAATTAAATAAAACATGCAAGCTCCAATTACTGTCTAGTGTATATTCTAAACAATACTCAGAATGGCCCAAACTACATCCAGGGTCTTGCTCCCAATTTTACAGTCCAATTTTATAGAAAACAAAGAGAACCCTTGAGTAGGCGCTGCTCACTTGTAAATTTGAGACTTGATGTAGCTCAATAGTTACTACAGCTTTGAAACTTGTTGCAGTGACTTCTAACCTGCACACAGATTACAATGGCAGAGCAAGCTCGGAGGAAAACCTTGGCTGTGCTATCCTGAATCAGAGACCTGTGACCTGTGTTAAGCCGATTCATTCACTGTAAGGAACCTGTGTCACGTCTCCACATGCATCCTGCAAATCAATGAGCAATCAGTGTGGCTACATTTCAACATCACTGCACTTCACATGGGCAATGTGCTTCTTCTGAGGCCAAACCAAAGTGAACTCTTAATTGGGGTGGGAATGTTTGTTTTAGTGTATCCAACATTGCAATCTAGACCCGTAATATAATGGTGACCGAACCGAGAGCAGAAGGGAAAAACAGCTCAACACAGAGCCAAAACAAACTGGGTGTCTGTGTTCCTTTAACATGTGCGTGAACTGGCAGCATCAGGCCCCTTGAGATCAGTGAAGAAATGGCATTGCAGGGTTTCACTTTACATACAGGGCTTCCAGCACTGAGACCCGCGTTCCAATCCCGCCCCTGTAACATCAAGAACTAGAAATCACTTGATGGGTCTCCGCCACAGAGCCCACAGACACTGCCATCAACGGGTTTTAAACATAGTGCACACACTGCCGCCTGGTGGAAAAATGCAGAATTCAATCAGAATTATCTGTACAGCCATTGGATTAATAATTGTCGATGGTAATTAATACAGTGCACCACAAGGCAAGTATTAACATGTTTTGATGCAAGCGGTCAAGCAGAGCCCTCAAATGACCAACAGGGTTAACAATGTCATGGCTAGCTTTGCAGGACATGAGTTCCATACAAAGTTTCAAAACGGTTCAATTTAAAAGGAAAGGGTTAAAAGACACAGTGCAGACAAGCACCAGCTTTTACTCACCCTGACTAAACCCAATGCCACACATCACTTTACTCCATTACCATTGCTCATTATTTATCATCTCCCAGATAATAATCTTTCAAAGCGAGAGGGGCTGATCTAACCCTGCTCATCCTAGCTGTAAAAACCTCCTCATATAAATTCAGCAGACACTAATCATGTATCTGTCACTGTTTGTGCTGTACAGTAGAGCTCTTTCTAACCCAAGCTGCAGATCAAACACACTGTCACAGTGGAATCCATTAGAAACGGCTACAACAGAGCAGCTTTGCTCCAGCAAAGACATTCTGCCAAGCTGTCGGGGGCACCTCACTCCATCCCCACTCTGCAGCAAATTCAGACGTCATGGGCACATTTTTATTCTTGCAATTATTGAAAGTCCTCCCCAACATTAAAATAAAAAATGCTAAAGAGGGCAGCCAAAATGATAAGCATATAGTAAATATTAAACCTTTTTGCCTTTTTCCCCCCTATTGTTTAGCATCGTAGTGACCATTCCCTTCAGCAGTATGTCCAGTGTCCACTCAAACACACGCACACACTCACCATGGTGGGAGCCCCCCTCTGGACCCAGCACACTCCAGCCCTCGGGCAGGGGCAGGTGTTGCAATGCCAGGGTCACTCTGTCGTCCAGCCTCTCTTGCTCCTCAGCAGGGATCCGGAACTCATCCAGCAGCCTGGCGCTGTCCAGAACGTCTGTGCAGCCCGCGGAGTTCACCAGGACCTGCGCCACTTCGAAGGCCACGTCCTGAACAAAGTGGAAGCCCTGCTCCGCCACGCAGCCCACAGGCCGGCCCGGAGTGGAGGAGCAGAGGGTGACTGTCACCTCCTCACAGCAGTCATGGGCTGCAGGGAGAGTTTACAAGCAACATGGGTACAAAGAGATCTCAAAGTGTACAGTACGGAAATGCAGGACAGTCCATTACAAAAAGCTCTTTGAAAATCATTGCACAAGGACTGTATAAACACACAGAGCAGACGAGGAGGAATTGCTTACATGAAGACGTTTTTTTTTAATGGAAATATTTAGATTTAATATCCAAGAGCAGGTGAAAGTGCATGTTAACACCCTGCTGGCTGAGAGATCGGTCTTCCCTTTTAATCACTGCTGCTTGTTTTAGAGCACCCTCCAGAATCTACTATAGCTCCTCTGGTAGCTAAGAAACAGGCATCACACTAAACATCATGTCATCTCTGTTAATACTTAACACACCAGAACTGGCAGCTCTGCAGGAAGTGGGTTATTATTTAAAAAGGTAGTGTTCTGCTTTAGCAAGGTCAGTAGATAAACCAGGCGTTCCCTATTTAAAGAAAAAAGTCCACAAGCAAGAAACAACCACATAGCCTGCAGAACTGGTCAGAGCGGCGGTTAGAGGAAATCCAATATATGCGACAGCCAGGGACATTTCCTTGGTTAACCTACACCCAAGTGATCCAAGCCAGACTGCAATGACCATCGCTGGGGAAGCCTGGCACTTCCATCTGCTTGTTCCAGGCAACCAGGTGCAGAGTTTTACTGCTGTAGCAGGTATGGGGCAGGTAGCTGAAGCAGTGCCTTATCCTTGCCTGGGATAGTAACCCCACTACAGGCTCATCTCAATTCACTCCTGTTCACACACTACAGTACGTTTCTCCAGTCTCCTGTCAGCCCTTACTTGCAGTAATAAATGAAAGTGGCTCAGTGTTCAGGAGCTTCGGAAATGCTCCTGTAGCTGAACGCAGCCCAGGTATTGAAGCTGCTACAGCATTCCTGGCCAGGAGAAAGCTCAGCATTAACATTGCAGAGAAAACTGAAATACAGTGAAGACAACAAACTCCTCTGAGGTTTCCACATCATCCCAAGCATCCCCAGAAAGACCCAGCGCTGTTCTTGCACTTCTACTTGCAACGATGCTTACGCAGCACAGCTGTCTGCTTTCTGAGCTTCGGGAATGGTATGTGCAAACGGAGCAGAGGATACCAACACAAGGACATCTTGTGCTCCATTATGTGAATTCCAGCGAGCTGCACAGTATCTACAAAGGGATTTCAAGACACTTGAGACTTTCAAAAGGAGCCCCAGACCATTGTTTGGAAAGCGGCGCTCCACACACTCACTGCCCAGTGTATAAAAATAGCAATGTTTTATTCCTGTTGATAAAGACAACTTAGCAACCTCAAATACTTTCCTAAAACGAGCATTGGGTTCACTGCAGTGGGATTCGAAAAGGAGGCAGACTCTTTCGTGAACAATGATGGCCTGATAGAAAAACAAAAGCTCTCGTTTGTGAGGGTTCTATTCCTAGTCAGTGCATTCAAGTGTTCCAGGCGGAATGCTGCAGATTCATGCAGGAACAGCAGAGGCAGCGCACAGAAGAATAAATGGTGCTACAGACTGGAATCTCAGCTCTACAGCTTTCTCATTGCAGAAATAACCACTTCTGTACTTTTCTTTGACTGACCCTGAACTCCAAGCAGCTTACTTATTAACACAAACTAAACAGGGATTGAACAGGCTCACGCATACAGGCAGCTTTCGCTTTGTTTTTTCGTTTACTGAAGAACCCAATGATGAGTTATGACCTGTACCATATCTATTATACAGCATGAATGCTTCTTACTCACATTCAGCAGAGAGAGTACAGTCAGAGCCCCACAGTTTCTGTGACTCACGTCACATTAAGGGTGGTGTGGACTGCACTGCCATGTAATCTACTCAGTAAAGGACCTGTAATAACTGGATGAGTCTGATGCAGTAAAGCTTACCAGGACAGATGGCTTGGAGAGTGTCGGGGTTAACCCTGTGTGTGCTGGTGAGGTGCCTCTGAGCAGTGCCAGCGAACAGCAGGTAAAACTCCAAGCCATCCTCGTCCTCAAAGTGGTCTTCATCACACAGCTGCACCGTGAGGAGACATTCGCCCTGCAGAGAAGGAAAAAAGAGCAGGCTGGATCAGCATGGCTTATTGAACAGAGCAGGCAAGGGTCAGGCTATGCAAAGCTGGGTCAGCTGAGACCAGGAGCAGAATGGTCTGTTTCCATCAGATTCCCAATCCACTTTCATCTTGGCAGCACAATCAGGGGAAGAAAATTTAGTGTAAACACTTCAGTGGAGTGTTCAGATAAACCCTCAAAATATAAATCAAAAAGGTCATTTCAGAAGGTGATGGGGATGCAGCATTCATCTGCTGTTAACATCAAATCAATCTGACCAATACAAAATACAATAAAGCAATACAAAATACAGCCTAATCTGAACTGCAAGTTCAAAATGATCCTGGTTAACTGGTGTTTTTATTTTTTAATCAGTCACTTCACATGAAGCAAACCAGAACTCAATGCATTGTAATAATGTAGCCTGCAAGGAAACAGATAAGACAGGGGACAGCTATGTTTCCTTTGTTTGTCACACTTATTTATAGGCTTATTTATTTAAAAGTGGGACCACAATACAAATCTGTGACTAAAATAATTGTTGCCTAATCAGATTGTACAGGCCTTGAGAACCACCAGGTGCTGAGTCCTGTCAAAACTCCTGCCAAGAAACATCCCGTCTCGACTCAGACAGGGGCCAGGGCCCCTCTGTAAACACGCCGCTCACAGAAACACTGAATTCACACGAGGCACACAAGCTTACTGCACATCACACGAGCACAGAATTATCAATGACAAACTGACACGACAGGGTGGGAGAAAAAAAAACTCCTATTGCATAGCTGTGTCACCCATGCCAGATTTTACTACGAACTTGATTAGCCACAGTGCATAGGTAACAAGCACAGGTGTGCCTTTTTAAACTCACACAGTACACCCAGAAATTGATCAAACTGCCATGCAATGCAAGTCTTACATCCACCTCTATCAACATGGTCACCACCTGTCCCTGCAGTGGCTCAAGACACAACTAGATATTGTTGAACCTTTTCAAAAAGGTTAGCAGCAGCATCAATAAATCATATAGTGGCCGGCACAACATCCATGCAATAGAGGCTTGATAAACCTTCAAACACACATGGAATCAAGGATTCTCACATTCACCAGATTCAGCAGAAAAGAAAAAAACTGAAATCTACAAAATCAGCTATAACATGGTGCAACCAGCACTGTATTTCACACAATGCCACACTGCCCCCACACATTCCAAGCATCACACCGCTGTACAGAGTTACAGCAGGCCTTGTCCTGCAGTCAGGACATCACGCAAGGCTGGCTTTGCTCTCCCTGCAGGTCTTATTGTCCTGGTTACTGTATATCCAGTCTGCTAATAACAGGGCGCTGGCATCCATGATCCTGAGCAGGGCAGGCTCAGGAGACTTCACAGCTGTTGCCACGGACACAAGACGGCTGTGGGTAGAAATGCTGATGGGAGAGTATGGTACAAGGCTAAGAGAGGCCACTTCACTTGTTGCTGCTTGCCAGACTGGTCAGCTTTACAGAACAAACAGTGCTGCTCTGCTCTCAAGGTGAGGGGCACTCAGGCTTCCCAAATGGGTCTCGATCTACCTTAAAGCTTCAACAGATCCAGCCCAAATTAATTGGTGCTAAAATTTTAGTTTTACAAAAGACAGGTTTGTTTTTTGTTAAGTTTTGTTTTGAGAAATGAGCTCCTGGAGCTGTGAATTGTGCCAGCAGAGGGAAAGCTCAGATGCAGACAGACAGAGGGGTAATGGTGTGGAGCCTGCTCCCAATCACAGAGCAGCTGCACTCACTCACTCGCTCACACAGCAAGGCCAGATCCAAGGGCACACTAAAGAACACACACACACACACACACACACTGTGGATTGCACAATGGCAGTCTTGCAGATGTTCTCAAAAGGAAACTGCTACTCAAGCAACGGAAATGAATCATTTTAAGGGGTTAAAGGTTCATATGAATTTACGACATGAATGGCTACGAGATCCAGCTAACTGTGTTTATCGAAAGTGCACAGTGGGGTGACTCTGGTGTCCAACGAATCCCTTGCTCCCTTCCTTGAGTCCTCATCTCTTGCATACAATATGGAATGAATGAAGCAGTGCAGCCTGGAAAGGAGACCCGCCCTCTGGCTCTCATTGCAACGTGACAAAGAACTTCATGAAATCACAGCGAAAGAGGCAGTGGATTGCTTGAGAAGAAATTGCAGCATGAGAGAACTGAAACCAGAGACACCACACCCCCTTCCCTCTTTCAAAAGGGTGCTGACACTTCATGCCTCCAATAGCTGCTTGACTTGAAGCCTATTTTAATATTTTCCCCAAGGTTCCCAGTGGGGGGGGGGGGGGGGGGGGGGGGGGGGGTTGGGGGGGGGGGGGGGGGGGGGGGGGGGGGGGGGGGGGGGGGGGGGGGGGGGGGGGGGGGGGGGGTGGGGGGGTCACACTTATTCAAGTTGGTAGAGCACTCACATGGAACTTGCAGTCTAAACACACACACACACACACACACACACACACACACACACACACACACACAGTTCAAAAGCCACAAGCAATAAAACAAGTAAAAATACAGATTCTCATTTCTTCTTCCATCATATGTCAAGTCACAGAATCAGTCCCTCTTCTATTCCTTCATCTAAAACTTAGGCAATCACCCTGCTGTAATAATGATGCAGCAGACAGGCTAGCTGAGGTGCCTACTCCCCCCATTCATTTTAATAGACAGGTGGGACATGTGCAGAGTTGCTGCTGACAATGTGAAGCACATGAAATACTGCAGTTGCACAGGCAGAGAATAAAACAGCCAGGATACTTCACCTACATGCTGAATCAGAGACGCGGTTTGAAGCTCAATGAGCCCTGATTAAATCAAATACAGGTTCCAGACTTTCATTTTAAACTTTGGACCCCCACCAGCTTCGAAACACTTTAAATCACTTCTGCATTTCCCATGCAGCATCCTGCTCTTGCTACAAATAATTAGGCCCTCCCTCCTTCCCCTCTATGTGTGCCTTGTGTAAATGTTCTCAGCAATGACCTTTGCTGTGTTGTTTTTCTAGGAGGGGGAGGGTGTGTGCGTGTTTGAATTTCGCACTCACTAAAAGGTGAGGATTGATACAGACTCGTTAATGTATTTCTGTTTTGGAGGAATGTTAGAGCAGCAGGGAGGACCTCTATTTCAATGATTTAAACAGCCAGTCTTTATACGTGTCGACCATTGGATCAACTCGATAACCTCTTCAAAATACGGAAACCCATCATTAAACAGGCTGTTGGTCTTCATTACCACATGGTAATGAAGACCAACAGTCTGTTTAATGATGGGTTTAGTGAGGAACAGAATGAGATAATGAACTGCTTGGAGACCAGCATGGTTAGAAAGGGGACCTGGCCTGGTTAGCTTGGTTTTCTGTAAGATTTCAACCAGGACAGCCAATATAAAACACCCCACCAATAAAGCTGCAATATATAAACTGACTCACAGCAATGAATCAAACCATAAATACAGTGTATACAAAAGGACAAGCTTTGAGAGTCAGCTGCTGGGAGGGGATGAAGGTTTCATGTGACACAGATTGGTTTTGATTATAGAAATTTCTCAGGTCTAGCAATATTTCTAAAATACTGAAATATAAAATCACCAGAAATTGAATACAGAGCTAGTTCACCATCAGAATCTGTCCTAGTCAAGGTACAATTGATAAATTAATCATCATCTATAAAGAGAATACAAAAAGCTAGACGACCATCCTCTACTGTCTGGCACAATGGCACAGATGCACATGGCAAATTGTGATAATGACCTCAATTCATTCAATAACTCCCACAGCCCTGGAGATAAGATTAAAACACACACACACACTCCAAAGACAAGCAGCTCAAACACTGACACTGTCTCCTCTTGAATGGATGCAGCCAGCCCAGCTCCTCAAAGACGACACAAGAGTGGGTGTGTGTAAATCACACAGCAAAACACTAGGAAACACAGCCCTGTGTTTCTGATAATTTACAGCCGTGAATCTGTACAAGGATTGCCTACAGCGATGGCACGTCCCTCTCCTTCTCAGAGTCAGGGCCCTGCCTTGCCAAAGGACATTTCTCAGTGAGCAACACCCTTTCTGTTTGAGCATGTTCTCAAATTACGACCGAATCTATCTCCTGAATATCTCCTTTGTCTGCCCAGTCAGTCTGAGATTACAACGGCTTCCTGTGCAACTTAAATTGGAGAATTTGAACGGAATAAATGAGTTAAGGGAATTACTACATCATTTACTAGTCTTATTAGCAAAGTCCTATATAAACAAGACATGACTGCAGCAGCTCAGACCTAGAAAACAGAGACCAGATCAATATGTGCATGTCAAAAATCAACAAGTAAATAATGGATGTGAACTTTAGGCAGAAATTCAATGCACTTACATATAGAGGAGCTTGCTGTGGATTCAGTTTCATGACACTGGACACTGCAAAACAAAAAGGAAACAAACGATTATATTTAAGAATATAAAAAGGTATGCAGGAGATCAGACAGTTAGAAAGTGAACCAGCTAATCGTATTCCCTATATTGTAAACTTGCAGCCATACACCCCACACACACACACACACACACACATCTTGTACTCTCCTCCTCAGAGCTGGGATATACAGCATGCTGTAAGTCTCCATGGGTCTGTGCTGTCCACTGTACTGCAACTCAAAACCCGAGGTAGTCAAGGAAACAGGCATTAATTTGACATGGAAAGGCTCATCTGTGTTCTAATGCAGATAGAAGTTCAAACACATCTATATCAGGGACACTGCTTTTTGAATGATGTCAGGGAGTGAAGAGCGTTTCGAGATTGATTAGAAAGCTCGTAACAAAACAGTACCAGTGTAAAGCACAGGTTTCACAGACTCCCCAGAGCGTCAGGTTACAGTGACAGGAAGTGCAATGGCATGCCTGGCCTCACCTCCTCTTCAGAGAGAACTCCCCTTGTTTAGCAGCACCAGTCAATGTTCAACTGTAGAAGAGATTTCCATTTACTGGCTAAAAATACTGCACCACCTGACTTGCTCTTAAATACACCAAGATGACAAAACAATACTAACTATCATCAACAATCATGTCTTCACTGCCAACACAAGGGTACTCTCCAGACAGGATTCACCTTGCAGTCAAAATAAGGGCTATAAACTGAAGACTTGAAGGAGAGCAGGCGTTGCAGGACAGGATGTTTAAGGTAGCTGGTTTGGAAGCAAGGACGTTTCCTTCCACAATACTTTGTTACAAAAATACAAAAAAGAAGCCAAAACAAAAAAGATTAAAAAAAAAAACAGGCTTCGGCGATCTTTAAAGTGTAAAGTGTATAGGCACAGTGACCCTGGAGTACTGTTCCTTCACTGGGAAATGCAAGCTGCAATCCCATGCTGACCCTCAACACCTAGCCTCAAATTACTTGGACTGCACAGACTATTGCTGGGTTCAGGACATGCAGCTGTTTTGAAGGCTTCTACAATAAAAGGAGCCATTAAACAATGATCTCTGAAAAGCAGATTACACCTCCAGCATTTCAGCTTCAGAAGGAGAGTCTAAACAGTGTGCAAAGGCATTGCCCAGCCCTGTATTATAAAAGGCACCAGCCCAACAAGTTTACACTGCAACGCATTATATAACTGCATGAGCACCCATGTGCATCACACTATATAACTGCATGTGTACAAACAACTTTGTCCCGTGCATTCTTGCACTTGTAGTGTGAATATACAGTAGTTGCACTGATGAAGGCTCTAGCCAATCGATTGAGTGTCTTTGAAGTTGACTGTACAGTTGTACATTTGTGGCAGGCTTGTGTGTTATTGGAAGTGCACTGCTCCTGTGTTATTACATGCAGGGGAGTATTGTGCAGATCCCTTGTTCTTGTGCACGTGCCTGGTCATGATCACGGAAGCTGGGGTTAAGTAATCAGGTTCATATCACTCTGAAGGGACTGGAGCCCAAAACACTGAGCTGAACCAAAACCAACAAGCAGCTCCACTAACTCGCATTCAACAGCTACTGGTTACAAGAAATGCACACACAGGGGTGGTTATTCCATTTCTGTTCGGGTTTGTTTTCTTCCCAGGGCAGCTTGTCCATCTGTGGTTTTCAGAAGCAGTGTTATAAATGCCGGCTGTCATCTACACATGTTGCTGTTGGGCTACTGACAAGGACCCCTTCCAAGACTCAGCAGAGCAATTACAGAGACAAAAAAATAAAAGAAACCATTAGCTCCCAAATCCCAGCACTTAACGATTAACTTGTGATGGATTTTCAACAGCACCTTTTATTTTAACAAGACATCCCAGACAAAAACTACAGCAATGGTTAGAAGAGAGCTTTCTACCTGCTTATTTCTCTACTACTGAGAGCAGTCAATTGCACTGTGGGGTATGCCTTGTTTGCACATATACTGCATTTAGAGTTTTAATGTCATTTGCACATATTGGTACACAAACAACTTAAGCGTTGTAGTATTTCATGGTTAGCCAGACACCTGATGTGAGTGAAGCAGTTTGACCTTTCTGGTGCTCTTTGAACAGGACTGAGAGCAGAGCAAGGTGCATGCTGTGGAGAGAGTGCTCTCTGAACAGGACTGAGAGTAGAGCAAGGTGCATGCTGTGGAGACAGAGCTCTTTGAACAGGACTGAGAGCAGAGCAAGGTGCATGCTGTGGAGAGAGTGCTCTCTGAACAGGACTGAGAGTAGAGCAAGGTGCATGCTGTGGAGAGAGTGCTCTTTGAACAGGGCTGAGAGTTGACAGCCAGCTGCATCCTGTCAGGCACTTTCACCCAGCACAATACATCTGTGGAGGTTTATTTTTAAAATGGCAGATAAAGGGCAGCGAGACATTTCAGTTCTGCATCAACTGACATCAGCTGCAGCCAGGTCCACAATGTGAGCTTAGACATGCAATATCTTAAAGAGGCACACATCTATTCTGGAAACGTAAACTGCACAGGAAATATAAGTGTAGAAGTGAAGTTGTTCACGCAAGTATTGCAAATAATACTTCAACCCTAACCCTAACTCCAACCCTAACCTACCTAGTCCTTCAATATTTCCAAGTACAGGCTTAAGTACAACACTGAAACGATGCAAGACATCTGTGAGCTTGCTACAGCATGACTCATCATAATAGATGTCCATTTTGCTGCAACAGAAAAGGGTTACTACTTATTCAGCATCAGACTGAAACCAGATACACAGAAGACAGGACCAAGGAGAGAACAAAAACAACGAGCAACACATTTAAAACGAAGTAGCAACCTGGTCATTTCATTTACCTGGTAAATTCAACAGGACGACGAGCTGTCCAGAGTAAAACCCCCTCTTCGAATGTTTAATAACACTAAAACAAATACAGATCATAACACCGTTCTTGATTTAATTCCAGTGGCCATGGTTTGGCACAATAATTCCAAGACAGCACTGCAGGGTATGAAGAGGCCATTACTGGCAAAATGGACAGGGAGACCTGAAGTCCAGTCACACACGTGGGGGTGTCATGGCAAATAGGAAGACAGGCAAACACAACGCAAAAGGAGAAACAGCCCGCCCAGGGGCTGGACATCAGTACCTATTCAAATTACCTTGGACATAAAAAGTGTTCATCTATAAAATCTGCACTCGCTGATGCAAAGCGTGTAAAGTGTCTGATTCTTTCAAATTCCCATCACATGCCATCAGTGCCATGCATGCTGTCCATGGGGGGCATGTACTGGACCCCCTACTGTAGACAGAGTTTCCAATCTTTTGTCCTGACCCTGTAATTGCCAGCAATGAGTTTCCCTGTACTTAGTGAAGTCGCATCCCATAGACAGCCCTTTGTCCAGAAGCTGCTGTGACATCAAAGCAGAGCAGCTGCCTGCGGCTCCAGTAACAGTCCTCACAGCTCATGCCATGCGAGGAGTCTGGACAAGGCACATGGAAGGGGCTGTGATAATCAGGCCAGGATGCTGGTGAAGAGGATGGAAGACACTAGTGTGCGCACCAACAGTCAAAGCACCAGCTCTCCATGTGAAGAGCCAGTACGGTTGAATGCTAAACTACCAGGTTATTAAAAACAACAACTGTGCACTCTGTGGCTATGTTATGCTATAAATCTTTCTTTCTTATCTTCAGTGCTACTTCAGTACGTTTCAGCTCTTCATGCAAAGAGTCTGTCACTGCTTAACCAACAGGCCTGACTGTGAGCAAACAGGAAGTGTGCAGGTTTGTGTTATCGCATTGCTGCAGCAGCAGATGAAAGAGCACAATGGAACGTTCTGGTTAACGTACATATTTAGGGCAACTCTAAACAGAGTATGCTGCGGTCCAGGATTTCAGAGACACAATTTCGAGGGGCAAGACTTCCTTGGAATGTTTTTTTTTCTGATAATTTAGTCATTTGTGAGAATTCCTGCTAAGAGTGCTGGGACTGCCTGTCTGTACTGTACTGTGCTTCCTATTACTGACTGGGGCAGCATGCAGACTACCTGTCTATACTGTGTGGTTCTTCCTATTACTGACTGGGACTGAGGCAGCATGCAGACTGCCTGTCTGTACTGTACCGTGCTTCCCATTACTGACTGGGACTGGGGCAGCATGCAGACTGCCTGTCTGTACTGTACCGTGCTTCCTATTACTGACTGGGACTGGGGCAGCATGCAGACTGCCTGTCTGTACTGTACTGTGCTTCCTATTACTGACTGGGACTGGGGCAGCATGCAGACTGCCTGTCTGTACTGTACTGTGCTTCCTATTACTGACTGGGGCAGCATGCAGACTACCTGTCTATACGGTGTGGTTCTTCCTATTACTGACTGGGACTGAGGCAGCATGCAGACTGCCTGTCTGTACTGTACCATGCTTCCCATTACTGACTGGGACTGGGGCAGCATGCAGACTGCCTGTCTGTACTGTACCGTGCTTCCCATTACTGACTGGGACTGGGGCAGCATGCAGACTGCCTGTCTGTACTGTACCGTGCTTCCCATTACTGACTGGGACTGGGGCAGCATGCAGACTGCCTGTCTGTACTGTACCGTGCTTCCCATTACTGACTGGGACTGGGGCAGCATGCAGACTGCCTGTCTGTACTGTACCGTGCTTCCCATTACTGACTGGGACTGGGGCAGCATGCAGACTGCCTGTCTGTACTGTACCGTGCTTCCCATTACTGACTGGGACTGGGGCAGCATGCAGACTGCCTGTCTGTACTGTACCGTGCTTCCTATTACTGACTGGGACTGGGGCAGCATGCAGACTGCCTGTCTGTACTGTACCGTGCTTCCTATTACTGACTGGGACTGGGTCAGCATGCAGACTGCCTGTCTGTACTGTACCGTGCTTCCTATTACTGACTGGGACTGGGGCAGCATGCAGACTGCCTGTCTGTACTGTACCGTGCTTCCTATTACTGACTGGGACTGGGTCAGCATGCAGACTGCCTGTCTGTACTGTACCGTGCTTCCTATTACTGACTGGGACTGGGTCAGCATGCAGACTGCCTGTCTGTACTGTACCGTGCTTCCTATTACTGACTGGGACTGGGGCAGCATGCAGACTGCCTGTCTGTACTGTACTGTGCTTCCTATTACTGACACAGTACAGCACAGCATTCACACATTGTTGAATTATAAATGAAACGAGCACACTGCGACAGCAACACCATGCAGTCTTCAGCACATGGCCATCTCTGCAGTACAGATGAAACTCTAAACGACCTGCAAATTTGGTTGACTGAAAAACCCATAAACCTGACAAAGCCTTCTATTTAAAACAAAGTAAAGAAAAAGAACTGGCAGTTAAATGATGCATTCATGTGCTGAACTCCGAAGCACAGATCAGCAAAAGGCAAGGGGGCAGGATTGGGACAACTAATGGTGCTCTCGATTCTTAGTACAAGCTCCTTGTTCTTTCCACAATACATAGGGTACTGTTAGCGTCAGGAAGAATGAGGTAAAAGGATTAAATCAGCTGTCTAATTCTACCCATTGATCTCATGCTCTTGTCATAAACCCTCTGTCCTGCAGTCCCCATTCCAGTGCTTTAACTCACAGCCCTGCGCAGGGTTGGTACACACTGACCCGCCGAGTGCAATCAGAGCTCCTCTCTGCAGAGAACAGCAGGGACACACTGACCCGCCGAGTGCAATCAGAGCTCCTCTCTGCAGAGAACAGCAGGGACACACTGACCCGCCGAGTGCAATCAGAGCTCCTCTCTGCAGAGAACAGCAGGGACACACTGACCCGCCGAGTGCAATCAGAGCTCCTCTCTGCAGAGAACAGCAGGGACACACTGACCCGCCGAGTGCAATCAGAGCTCCTCTCTGCAGAGAACAGCAGGGACACACTGACCCGCCGAGTGCAATCAGAGCTCCTCTCTGCAGAGAACAGCAGGGACACACTGACCCGCCGAGTGCAATCAGAGCTCCTCTCTGCAGAGAACAGCAGGGACACACTGACCCGCCGAGTGCAATCAGAGCTCCTCTCTACAGAGAACAGCAGGGACACACTGACCCGCCGAGTGCAATCAGAGCTCCTCTCTACAGAGAACAGCAGGGACACACTGACCCGCCGAGTGCAATCAGAGCTCCTCTCTGCAGAGAACAGCAGGGACACACTGACCCGCCGAGTGCAATCAGAGCTCCTCTCTGCAGAGAACAGCAGGGACACACTGACCCGCCGAGTGCAATCAGAGCTCCTCTCTGCAGAGAACAGCAGGGACACACTGACCCGCCGAGTGCAATCAGAGCTCCTCTCTACAGAGAACAGCAGGGACACACTGACCCGCCCAGTGCAATCAGAGCTCCTCTCTACAGAGAACAGCAGGGACACACTGACCCGCCGAGTGCAATCAGAGCTCCTCTCTACAGAGAACAGCAGGGACACACTGACCCGCCGAGTGCAATCAGAGCTCCTCTCTACAGAGAACAGCAGGGACACACTGACCCGCCCAGTGCAATCAGAGCACCTCTCTACAGAGAACAGCAGGGACACACTGACCCGCCGAGTGCAATCAGAGCTCCTCTCTACAGAGAACAGCAGGGACACACTGACCCGCCGAGTGCAATCAGAGCTCCTCTCTACAGAGAACAGCAGGGACACACTGACCCGCCCAGTGCAATCAGAGCTCCTCTCTACAGAGAACAGCAGGGATGCAGCCGGGCACTGGAACTCAATCACTCAACAGCAAGGCTCAATCACTCAACAGAGGGCCTGGGTGTCGAAGTGAAAACACTTTCAGGATTCTGTAAACTTCTAAAGAATGCTACAAAACTGGGTGTGCTGCTCTCGGCTCTTACCTCCAAGCACTGCAATTGGTTCCTGTCCAGTAGCTGTAACCTCCACTGGGTGGATGGAAGGGTAAGGGTTTGTAAAACGCATGTGAAGAGAGTTCTGAGGGACTCAGCCCTGTACAAATCCTCTGCACCCAGAACATAAGGTGGCTTGCTTGTCTCTCTCTCGAGATGAGGAGTGCAGTGAACAGTGCCAGAGCTCATTACTGAAGGACACTGAGCCACAGGGGATCTTTCTATGGCTTTTAAACTGCAGCATTTTCAATAGTGTGCAAATCGTCCACTTTAAGGTGGTTTAAAGTCCTGTAATGTTTTTTTTTTCTCTCACCAACATCAGCGGTTTATGTTGATCTAGCTGCTGCCCCTAATTGTCACTAGTCATACCCAGTTTCGAGTAGGGCCCATGCTTGACCAAAAGGGCTAACCAGTGTGGTCAACAGCCGCAAGTTCGGATGCAAGCATTTCAGAAAAGTCTCTCTTCTGCAAATCTCAAAACGAGATGAAAAAACCATAAGAAACTGCTGGGTTTTTAAATCTCCACAACCCACGTGTTGGCAGTGCACCACCACACCAGAGCTGGCGATACTGTACTGTAGCTGTGGGTGATATCACAAGACCTCTGTGGGCACTGCACTGCACTGCTGGCTGCACACAAAGCCTGACTGTGGTGGGGAGTAATGTGAACACCAGCCACAGGCAGCGATAAAACAACAGCAAGCGAACAGGACTGCCAGCCCAGAACTGCAGGAAAATAAGCTGTGTATGTGAAGGCATGCAAGCTACAAATACAGCTTCAACTAACACCAGCCACAGCATACGCGGGAGCGGACTGCACTGCACTGCACTGGGGCTGGCACAGGCTTCACAAGAGACACAACACATGAAAAAACAATGTCTGTTAAATAAGGTTGGAACGGAATAGAGCAAAAAAATCAGTACAGGATGTGAGGTCACTGCCAGATTCTAATCACAGGACATGAGGTCACTGCCAGATTCGAATCGCAGGCTCCTGTGTTTTTAAACACCCCCTGCGGATTCTTTTTTCAGTTCATGTTTATAACAAGTAACGGATATACTGGAAGGAATTGAATACCTTTAGAACTAGAAACCAACAACAGTCGTCCAGTTGTAAATGTTAAATAGCATTGTCCTGGGCATTCTCCAGTGGTTCAAGGGCTGTGAGAAACATGCCACATATTTACTATACCTGTCATGTACTGTCTGCATTCAGAGCTAGACCAACACTCAGCATCATGTACTGTGTGCACTGTGCATTCAGAGCAGACTGGACCAACACTCAGCATCATGTACTATGTGCACTGTGCATTCAGAGCAGACTGGACCAACACTCAGCATCATGTACTGTGTGCACTGTGCATTCAGAGCAGACTGGACCAACACTCAGCATCATGTACTGTGTGCACTGTGCATTCAGAGCAGACTGGACCAACACTCAGCATCATGTACTGTGTGCACTGTGCATTCAGAGCAGACTGGACCAACACTCAGCATCATGTACTGTCTGCACTGTGCATTCAGAGCTGGGCTCACTCTCAACATCATGCTGGTGACAATGACATCTGAAAGAGATTTAGGTCTCCACCACTTCTGCGTACGCACACCCTGGGCTGCTGCTCATCTTTCATATAATAAAATACAAAAAACTGCTTCACAGCAACAAAAGGTTTTTATTACAAAGCTAAACCTAATCTCATTCTTGGACTAATTCTTCTTGAACCCCTGGACTCAGCAGCTGTTGAGACTTGAAGCTGTGACACTTCTTGCACACACATTCAAAAAGAAGACTGTGCTGCAGCACTGAGCAGTGAGATAGCCCATGCCAGAGAGAAATGGCTCACAGTGAGCAGTCTGTTTCAGACAGGCCAGCTGATTCTATTGTAGGAAGACTTCTGCAGGGTGGAGCTCTACAATGCAATACATTCACATTGTGGAAAAGTTGTTTAAGTTATGATTGTACAGTACATGCTTCAGCTTTACCCAACCCAACATGGTTCTGAGTGAGAGAGTGAGTGAGTGAGCGAGTGAGTGGTTGTCTGTTTTTCACTCTCCCATCAGTAATATCAGACAACACGCGCCCCTGCCCTGTCTGTATTGATGCGTTTCAGGTGTTGGCTCCCTTTCAAACCGGAACAATAGAAACTGCAGGGGAGGGACCTGGACAGGCTTGTCATTGCTCTGCTACCCCCAGAGTAACTCTAGGAGCCCGCATTAATCCCTCTCCTCACACTCTTTCCAGGCATATCCGAGCGTGTGTGAGTGAGTGTGTGCGAGTGCAAGTCTTGTTTTTCTCTACTCCTACATTAACCCCCCTCCTCACACTCTCTCACTCTGCTCTTTCCAGGCATATCTGTAGGAAGCAGATTGTTTCAGCTGCTTCACATCCTTGTGCACAACCTATCACCGCAGCGGCCCTCAGCTTTCAAAAAGCACCGTCTCCATAGCAACCAAACAAACAGCAGCTCAGGGATATCGCCATGGAGAGATCTTGAGTGCATCAACAACAAGGAGGCAATAACAAGAGGAGAGTCATTTCAGAGGAGTGCCCCGCACACAGCTAACAAACAGGCATCACATCCACCATGGGCAGTAGAGCTGGAATTCTGTTTTATTGTGTGACCCATCACAAAACAAAAAATAGCTGCAACTTAAAACAAGATCACTCCTAAAATAAGCAGCTATTTTGATACAGTCCAAACAGACACGGGTACCAGACCTCCTCACGATCCCATGAGAACCGTTTCGTTTGTTTAGCTCAGAGGGCAGCGCACATACATGTATTAGTTAACATGCTACAGATTCACCCCAGGGATTAGCAACAAAATTTCAAACCCACAGCACCAGCACTTTACACCACCCAGAGGTGGGGCATTGAATAACTGATCACTGCGAGGCAGTCTCTGCGTTCCAGCATGCAGTGTGGGCTAGTTAACGTATAGCTCGGTATAACCAGATTACCAGTACAGCTCCCCAGGTCACTGATAAATGATAAATGATTAACCTTCTACCAACAATCCCCACCCCTCCCCACTCACCACTGTGCACTACACAATTAGATTCACTAATCAGTTCTAAACACTCCCTTATAGTCCCTGATGAATGAATATGGAAAACATTTAAATACCCAGCTATATGGATCCTCTTACATTCAACGAAACACAGACACACAAAAACAGCCAAGTGCTGGAGAAAGCAGCACTGCGACAGAGCAAGCGGTTAGTAAACACAGCATGAAGGTCAAACAGCCCATTGCCGACAGGCTGCAAAAAACTACAAATCATTTACCCACAAGAGGAGATTCCAGGTACATGGTTTGGAGAAGCACTGTGAATAGACAACACACATGGGCCAATCCACAAAAGCCAGCAAGCCATCAAGCCATCTCAGAGAAGCCTGTCTGAAAAACTGCACAGATTCCAGTTTTCATCTCTGTGCTGGAGCATCAGAGGATCCACAGCCAGCAACACGTCCAGGCTTTTACAATGAGACGTTCAACTTGTTGAGAAAAACATTGGGAACAGTGAGAAATAGGTTACTATGGAGAGGAGGAAGAGAGAACTGTGTACGAGAATAATGTGGCAGATTTAGTCATCCTTTTCAGAATGATCTCCACCTCGAAGGGAGTATACGGCAGCACTACCCTTGCCACTGCAGGAACTCCCTGTTTCCAAGCACAGTAGAAGATAAAAATCAAGCAATTACTGTTAGACACAGTCACTGACTGGCTATGCACAATTACCAAGCCAAGGTGAAGTTCTTGTCAAGCATTGTTCTCATCCAAAGAGACTCACAGCACCAGGGAATCAGGCTTGAAAAGCAATCAGAATGCCTGCCACGTCACTCGTGCATGTTGCCGTTTAATAGAAGGAGCTTGTTGTATTCAATGCAAAATCATTTTTCCAGGAAAACAGGACTTGACATCTCTTTTACAAAGAGGGTCCAAAGAGAACGATTCTGGTGAATACAACTGGTGAAGTCAAAGATTCAAACCTCTGTCGGCACAAAGTTTCAAACACTTTGACCTTTCCGATAATGCCTGCTGCTGCTCTGAAATCACGAACAGGTTTAGTGCAGTCTACAGTATAAAGAAATACCGGTGTGTCAAACCAAGTCTCTGTGAGAGCGAGAGTCAGACTCTGAACTCACAATCCGATTGGCCACGCTGCTCGAGGAGGTTTATAAAATGCAGAATACTGAACATGTTACTGGAGCTCTTTGGATTCAAAACTGGGCCAGCAGCTGGTTCTGTATGGCAGTAGGCCAACACACAGGCCAAGATGGGCCTCACCCTCACTTTGTTCAGTGCAAGCGTTAACCCTTTCCCTGCACTGAACAGTGTATCTGGCTTTCACAAAAACCTTCAGTGACAAGAGAGTCAACCACTTAAAACATAGAGAAAAGTGGGTGAAAAATATCAGCATCTAATGGGTAAGGGGCAGTATGAGTGTGTTGATGATTTTCCACTGCATGGCTTCCTCTCCCAGTACACCACACACACCGTGCTTTCAGTTCACACTGCAGAGAAGCCCTACGCCTGTGCAGAGCACAGACCATTTCAAAACAACTGAGCACACAAGAGCAACACTTACATAACCAGCTGTGAAGGCTCCCATACACATGATTGAGATTTGAAAACACACCTCGGGTAAGACGTCCTGTTTGGGACGGTACCGGGGTGCAGTGCTTCCCGGCTCACTACGGGCCTCTTCGTTTGCCAGGTCCCATTAGTTAAACAAACCTGCTTGTTTATCTCCCTGAAAAGGGAACAATATTGAGCTTAAAGCACGGAAACCAGCCAAGAACTGCAGAGTCTGAAAAGCTGAGGAGAGCTGAATCCATAAGAAAGACAATGAGACAATGAGACATTAAAAACAATTTTAAAACAATCCAAAGAAGGTCTAAAGCTGAAATTAATGGAAGAAAGTGTTAAGCAAAAAACTTTTTAAAAGTGTTAAAAGATGTGGGGTTAAAACTTAAGCCTCAACCACATACAAAACTGCAAATCAAGCAATGCAACATTACACCCCCGCGATCTGTTAAACGAGCAATGCAACATTACACCCCCGCGATCTGATAAACGAGCAATGCAACATTACACCCCCGCGATCTGATAAACGAGCAATGCAACATTACACCCCCGCGATCTGATAAACGAGCAATGCAACATTACACCCCCGCGATCTGATAAACGAGCAATGCAACATTACACCCCCTCGATCTGATAAACAAGCAATGCAACATTACACCCCCGCGATCTGATAAACAAGCAATGCAACATTACACCCCCTCGATCTGATAAATGCTCCAGAGTGTCGTGGTTTGAGGTTTTGTTGTAAAAGCAGGTGATGTAAAAACTTGTGTTGTTTACAACCAGTTAGGCCCAAGCACTTATATGACTGGCTACAGAGAACAGAACTCCCATACACTGCAGGGATGGAAATGAGACTCACATTGCATAGCAGTTTGATCCATTCCTGGTTTACTTGAAGACGCACCCGATCTTGTTATCCATACACTGGCTAATCAAGCTCATGGTAAAACCTGGAATAGGTGAAAGCCCTATGCAATAGAAGTCTTGTTTCCATCCCAGCACTGGGTGCACATAATAAACCGTGGGTTCAGGAGAGCACTCCAGCACGAAGGGGGAATACACAGGGTGCACATAATAAACCGCGGGTTCAGGAGAGCACTCTAGCACGAAGGGGGAATACACAGGGTGGCAGCAGTGAAAACAGCACCAGCCAGAGAGTCGATGCAGCTGAGGGGAGGGTCAGGTTATGAAGACGGACGCATGTCATCTCGAGATGGGGAAACCAGCCAATATAAACAGAACACGCCAACAATGATCATCCTGTGAACATCAACAGAGAAGCAGGGAGAAAGACTCCGACAGCACTGCGCACAGGAAGCTGAAAGAAACTCCGACAGCACTGCGCACAGGAAGCTGAAAGAGACTCCGACAGCACTGCGCACAGGAAGCTGAAAGAGACTCCGACAGCACTGCGCACAGGAAGCTGAAAGAGACTCCGACAGCACTGCACACAGGAAGCTGAAAGAAACTCCGACAGCACTGCGCACAGGAAGCTGAAAGAGACTCCGACAGCACTGCGCACAGGAAGCTGAAAGAGACTCCGACAGCACTGCGCACAGGAAGCTGAAATAGACTCCGACAGCACTGTGCACAGGAAGCTGGCCAGACATGGTTACTGTAAAACTGCAGATGTAGAGAAACTGGAACCCATTAGCAGGAATGAGGAGACTTTCATTGAGCCATTGATGGCCCGTGTGTCCTGGGAGCAGTGGGGGGGGGGGGTCTAGCATTACCTTATGCTACTGCACAAACAGGACATGAAACAACACTGAATTGAAAAAGAGACTTGTGATCTGCTAGAGGGAGACCATCCTCCTAATACTGTCAATTAAATACAGTCAATTAAATACTGTGAATTAAATAATGAAACAGTACAAGGCTGTGGTCGTTTTCCCCCAAGAAATCTCTACCTAATTAGTCATCTGGTTAATTCTTTCCAATCCTGTATGGATGGGCCCTGTGTGTTGAATTCCAATGCATTTAAAAACACAAGATAAATTCCCGGAGAAAGGAGAAATGAGAACACAGTGTTAAGGGACTAGTCCTCTCTGTAGTTACTGGTAATGCATTACAACACTGACATACTGATCTCACTTTATCATCAAACTTCTTCTGTGGTGTCCTGATCCTCCTCAATTGAAATGCCTTTACAATATATAGCAGACCCTGGCATTAACACAAGGGTGCTGGAACTAGGGGTGCTGGGGGTGTGGGAGCACCCCCTTGGCTTTGCATGGCTTCCATCATATACAGGGGTTACAGTTTTGTTCAATGGCTTTCAGCACCCCCACTTTAAAAACTGTTCCAGTGCCACTGCACTGATGCGGTACAGCCAATATCTTATAACAGATTATTATTTACCAATACTTACATATTACTACAACATATATAGATTAGGGTCTGTGCAAGATGCAAGCTGACTTTCACTCACTCCAGGTCCGAGCCTGGAAACTGGAAATCTAGACGTACAAAACAGAGCACAAAGCCACTGAATCTGAGGAAGTAGGTAGAAGCAGAACCAGACCTCTCTCTTCAGAAAGGGAGGCCAGTACAGAACAGCTTACTCACACACACCAGATCTCCACTGCTCTACCTGCATCGTCCGGTCATGTGACTCACAAAATCCACTCTGATCACTGCTACAGTGAGTGAGGGATGCTGCAAGCTTACTCTTTATATATGAACAGCACACAGGTTTTACTACAGAGACACACTGTCAGAGAAACAGCCTCCCAAGATGCACAGACTCAAACACCTTCATGTGAAAATCCCAAGACCAACACTAAGAAAAAACAAGCATGTCCCATAGGCTTAGCTGGCTGCCAAATGCATTACAGGGCAACCGGCAGTTCAAGCAACATCCAAGCTTGCCATGTAAATACTGGGGTGTTTAAGGTTAACTGGAAAAAACATTTTTAGGATGGGGAGCGCTTCATTCTGAGACAGCAAGAGGGAAGACAGCTGTGTTTGCATCCAGGACACACAATAGCAGAGCACCACTGAAACTTTCACTGGGGAGCGATGCATCACAAGGAATGTGTTCTTCCTCTCCACCTAAATCGCAATTGTATCTATTAACAAGAGCATGCACTGTATTCCTACATTTGCCAGTTACAAGGAAATCATTTCTATATTTACGGTTCGGGGAAATGGGTGTCCTTGTGAATACATCTGATTGCGAGTTGCAATGCAAGTATAACAATCCATACGATGTATGGATGATCCTTAATGAAGAAAGATAATGACGTGCACTCACAGCATGAAAACTCAGAGCTACAGACTGCTCTTAGAACTAGAAGAGGTCAGGTTACCTGGGAGTAAAATCAACACATTTGGAACCCTCACCCTCATGGCCTTGGGGAGGAGGTTGGCATTCAACCGATCAGCTTCCCGGCAGGGACTACGCCAGTTGTTCAAGACAACGTGACACCTGCCCCCCCCCCCACTCTCACCAATTTAATTTGGTTGCAAAAATGTCTTAATTGTACAGTACTCAAATAAAACATGAATGAATAACACATTAACAAACAGTGACTCATGATCAGGTTGATGTAACGTATGCAGTGTAACAATGAAACACTTCAATTCCTCTTTAAACAGGAGGAGCAATTAACAACGATGCAGTGGAGACTTTAACCATTGTTTCTATGAACGCATGTAAACAGCCGTTCAACAGGTGCTGTTTGTGCTTCACAACACTTTGCTTTTGACAGTGTACTTTATGGGGACTCTAGAAGCCATTTCAGTTGGAATTTCAGTTTATTTTGATTTCTTTTTTGGCAGACACATTTTCTTCTCAGTATTTTCCTGATACAAGAGCAAGTTCTTCACAAAACTCCAAACAAGGAAACTAAGCTGGCCCTTTATCTTTCATGTCAAAACCTATTCCAATCACATTCTTTAAAGCTTAACTAGCCAACTGTTTACTGGCACTGCAGCTAAAGCAGCATGGATAGACAGACAGACAGACAAACACAGACTGGGTTAGATATTAGCTAGTTACAGCAACACAAGGAATGTGTAGATCACTGGGTTCATCACACAGTACATAGCCACACAGCCAGTGACATGTGGACAAGCCCACCCCCCAGCTCTGCTCTCCTCTCCTCTCCTCTCCTCTCCTCTCCTTTTTATGGGCTGTTTTGCCAAGTTATGCAGGTTCTCCTTGTTGCAATGACCTGTACAAGGCTCATGTTGTAACGGATTCTGATTTCTGTATTGTATTGCATGCTGTAAATTAAGCACAGTACAGCACTAGTTCTGGAAACCCTGGAGGGCTGAACACACATTCAGACTGCATATTGTGTGTGTTTCAAAGTGTTCATTGGCTGCCTCACTCTTCACTGTGTCAGCCTGCAAGCAAAGAGAGTTGGGTCCAAAATACAGACAGTCCAAGAAAAAATACACTCAGCTTTTTAGAGGTAGCCATGCAACACTGATAAACATATCATCGAATCAAAATAAAAACCAGACAAGCGAATATGAATGTGTTGAATCGGTTTATGGAGCTTCGGGTGTGGCTGAAAAGTTAGAAATGCCTGAGCTCCACTCTGGGAAATTCCCAGTGAAGTTACTGCTAAAAGGTACCAATGGGAAGTGTCTAGTATACAGTATATAGAGAGCGCACAGGACACTAAAGACCACTCAGTCAGCACTAGCGCGGGTCTGGAGCAGCCTGCAGGCCAGCAGCATTAACAGAGCTGGAGGTTCAGATTCGCTGCTTGACCTTGCAAACCAGGCCGCTGGGAAAAAGAGCAAAGAGGTATTAAAAGCTGTCTGCCAGCAACAATGATTCTATAAAGCTGTCACTTTGTAAAGCCAGGGTGCTGTGCGTGACGTTAGCCTGCATGTCCAGAAGCACACGGGAGAAATGCTTCACTTCAATTGGAATTGAGAAACAAAAACGAATAGGTCAGATCTAACCCGTTAGTTCTGGTGGTCTGAGTGTTTTATCATGCAGTCAGTGATTCTGTAGGAGAGTCGAGCTGGGTGGTTACAGCTGTATCACTGTGTGTTACACTGTACACTGTGCAGCACTGTGTCTAGACTTGGACAAGTGGACTGGGAAACCTTTTAACAATTTCGACTGAATTCCACCTCGTGTTTAACTGCTTGACCCTGCAGAATGAAAGCATGTTTTCCTCACATTGTTAGAAGTAACATCGGGTTGCCATAAGAATTTATGGGGCTAAGCCCAGTAGAAAACAAAGCGTTACAGACAGTGCCCTGCTTCCTAACAACTAGAACCACCTGGCCGGACTCCAGAACCCAAACTGGGGCAGAATGGCCTACAGACAACAATCATTATGCAGCATATTTTGAACGTTACGGGAGGGATCAGAGAGACTGTACGATATCCAGGATCAATTATACAAAATAAAAAGTATTTTCCACTTGCTTTCAATCTAAACCTCTGTGTTTGGAAACGCTCTCAGTTTGCAAATAGCCGTAGTTTACTATGTGCTATCTCGGGGGGGTCTCTAAAGTATTGCTGGAATTCTCTCGCACGGTCAAACCAAGGACCTCACAGTGCAGCTATAAACAGAGCCAGCCTGCCATTCAACATGGCTGCAGGGATTGTACACTTCAGAGACCTGCGTTCGCCCGCCGGCTGGTCATAAAGGCTTCATTTCATTCAACGCGAAGTGCATCTTGGTTTTAATCGCCTGTCAATATCTCAACAAAAAATTAATAACTGAGAAGCATCTCAAGAAAATTACATATACAACGTCAATAACTCAATACTGCAGTCTGTATCTTGGGGGTGGAGAGCATGTGTTTTTAATAATTAATATACAGCATCACGCCTAGCCTCTTACATAGAAAAAGACGTCTTCAACTCACTACAAAAATAAACAAATACATAAATATAAAAGACTACTTCAATTTAAAACAATTGCTAAATGACTTACAAAGTGCACAAGTTCCAATGAATTAATATATATAATATATATCCATATATATATAGATATATATATAATATATATCAATATGTGTGTGTGTGTGTGTGTTTAAACCAGTTTACAACAATGCCTTTTTGGACTGTTTAAAAATACAACGAAATGACGTAATTTATACATAAACTTGTATTTTGTGAATGTTTAAACTAAGGCTTGATCCTGACGCTAATAGAAGCTTATAATCACTGAGGAGTCTACTTGCTGTCTTCTCGATTGCAGCAATTATTACCAGTACAACTGCTCTTTAAAACAAAACAAAAACTTAACGAGAAGGTAACTAATCAGTACGGTACTCGCCAATTGTTTCAATTGCAGTCGTACCCGTACCCGTACCCGTACCCGTACCCATTCGCTTGCAGCCTGTCGCTTGTCCTCTAATTGTTTGCATGGGACTTACTCGATTACATGGATACTATGCAAATCACCCTGCATTACAGTCTCGTCCCGAGTACAAATAAACTAAAAAGACCACTAACCTGAACACTCCGGATCTCTACGCGATTGTCTCTTTAAGTTGTAAGTACCATCGCCACAACTGTATTACAAGTTAGAAAAGCATAAGCCAACATCTGTAATTCAAAAAATACTTCTGTTCCCGAAAAACACACTCCAGAAATTCAAAACCAATCCTTTGAAGCGCTGCCTCGCAGTTACATTCAATTGTTCATTCGAGGATTCAGGCTCAAAATGTTGCCCCAGTTTCTCGTTTTAAAGGGATAGGGTCCACTTGTTGCAATCTACAGCAACTTCTATTCTTCTGGGACGCGCTCGACGGAGCATGCCTGGATGGGCGGAGCTTGGTGTCTGCGGAGTGGACCCGGAGAGTTCCTGTATGTTCACATGGAGTTCCTCATTGGTTACTCTAGCTATCAGTCAGAGTCATCTCGTATATTATTGGCGCACCAGAGTACTGGGTTTCATTCTTGGCCTGGGGATCTGTGTTGTAAGATTTAGAAGGGGGCTGAATGCAGCTCTGCTGAGGTCTTGCACGCTGCTGGTGTGATCCCCTGAAGGGCTGCTGGGGGGGGGGAGCAAGTCACTGAACCTTGTGCTCTGTCTTTTGGGTGAGATGTTGTTGTAACTGACTCTGCAGCTGATGCATAGTTCACACACCCTAGTCTCGTATCTTGTAAAGCACTTTGTGA
The DNA here is from genome assembly GCF_017654505.1 of Polyodon spathula. Lineage (NCBI taxonomy): Eukaryota > Metazoa > Chordata > Actinopteri > Acipenseriformes > Polyodontidae > Polyodon > Polyodon spathula. The sequence continues at coordinate 17,238,766 of NC_054557.1, read as the reverse complement.
TGGTTGTCCACTATGAAAGGCACTATATTAAGATTATTGTTATATTATTGTGGGTGCTGATCGAGACCTTTCCGGGCTCCTCTGCAGTGGCTGGCTTCCCCTGTCTCCTCTGGTCGTGACAGGGCACAGCGCTTCTTTATTACCTAGTGTCAGGATAGGGGTGTCCTAATCTCATGCTGCTTTCAAAATAAAATCCATTCAATACACAACTAATTACAGTTATGTAATGAACCACTATCAGAGCTTGCAACAGAGAGCGATATTATCACACTGACACGGATTACCAGCGATATTTTGTTCCAGGGCCTGGTTTAAGAGATTATTTGGAATGTATAATACCATCCCATCTACAATAGAACAAGATGACTAATTACTTTAAAGAGAAACACTGACTCTCTGTGAGCAGTGATGAAAGTATACAGGTGTGTTTGTGAATGGATAGTCTCTCACAATGCAACATGAAAACGAGCAGCCTCCCATGTGGCAATCCCCTCCAGTGTGTGTGGGGGGTTTATTTCACTCTGAATGTAATATTGCACATGTCATCACACACCGTCCTGGGATTGCATGCAATGAAAATGCATGAAGGATAAACACAACAGGGCAGACCTGGTGTATAATGGGTACAGCAGTGACCTCTAGTGGAAAAAATAGTAATGTTTGATTTATGTTTTAACTACATCATGCCACTGCACAGTATGTGTACCAATGTACACTTCTATTTAATTGAAGCTGGTTAAAAAGGAACAGAACCATATCAAACACATTCCATCTGCATGTGGGATGTGTTTCTGCATTCCTAATACACAGTAGAAACAGAGCTCTTTCTCACTCAGCGTGAACCACGACCTAAACTTTACTAAACTATATTGGTATATACTATACCAATATCCACACTGCTAAAGGATGAACCGGACCTCACACATTTCACAAAGGGCTTTTTATAGGTTTTGTATTCATTGCCGTAGATACACAGTTCTTTGGCAGAGCTGCCCACCAGCAGAGAAGCTGAGGGCATGTGAAGCTGTCAGAGCAGTAGGGGGCGTGGCTGCTGCTCTCCACTGATTAAGAGACACCACATGAAATGTATGTGTGTCCTTCTTGAATGATCCTGTGTGTTTCCTGTACCCGAGGGATGCGATACTGGGCTGGGGGCTCTGTAATCTGGTCATGGAACCAGCTGCTCGCTCCAGGCTCATGCGTTCAGGGGAAACATGAAGGGAATTTCAACATCTCACCTGAGGCTGATACTGCATCAGCATGGGCCAAAGATATTGACAGTTAGCCAGAGATACTGGAAGAGAGAAGCCTCATGTAAAAATGCACAATGAAGTTTCCAAGGTCATTTCTATACAGTTCAATGATATATTCTAAACACATATAGTACAACTCTATAAATATTATGAGGACAGAACCAAACAAACACCAAAGTGTTCGTTCTCTGATCGGAACCGGATCACAGCATTAGTGCGTTTCCTTTTTCAAGGAAGTGCAAAAGACAAAAAGTTTCAAAAACAATTGGGAGTGTTTTTATACAAGTTGTTCGGGGTGTCCTGGGCAGCTTCCTGCCAGCGCAGTGCTGTTAAAAATGAATGGATTTCCTCTCTGACTCCAAACGGGACCCTTTGTTTGCTTTCCACTGAATAAGAAATCTGTCCTGGGTATGGTTCTCGTTGTCTTCACTCTTACTGAGCTCAGTGTATATCTGCACTGTCTGGAGCCTACAGCCTTGGAGGGAGTGTGAGAGCAGCAGGGCAGCGGAGCGGGAGGGAAGGAATGGCACTGACACGCCGGCTATGTCCCAGCACCCCTGCCAAGAGCAACAGGCAGTAACGGCAGCTGCTGACAGAAAGAAATGCCAGGGAGCTATATTTAACCACAGAGTTATTAATATAACCCCAGGTGGGTTTACAATAGGTCTGTACAGAACAGGGAGCTGCTGCACACCCATGTAGTCTGCTAGTTTAAAAGATGTGTGCAAAGGTCTGCAGTGCAACTTTGAATTTGAACTGTCTGAAAAAATATTTTCTTTTTGTTTTGGAAGGGAATGGGGCACTTGGGTGAGTATTTGCTACACAATAGTGAATAAGAAAAGAGAATGCAGCTATGAACATATACTAGTGTACTACTATTGTGTTATTTGTATTTACTGTACATACAATAAATATAATACAAATAGAATACAGGCCACGCCTGGCAGTCTGCCTATCAGTGCTCCAGTGCTCTGCACTCTGTTACAAGGGCCTGCCGGGGCTGGGTTATGTGTCTGTGGGTTACATGGAGCTGAAGCCATCACCGCCCTTTTCAAACAGCTGCTGGAGAGCTACTTGCTGCGATGCGTTAGCCTACATAATCAGAAATTCCCGTCTGAAACAAACCGCAGCGTTAATCGGGTCTGTTGAATCTGAAGGAAGTGGATTAGTCCTGCGCAGAGTGCGTGCAACAGAACGCATACCGTTAGTCCACTGGGCCAGTGTCATCGTGCAGCTGGTGTGTAACGCAAGGGAGAACACAGTGCGATCATTAAATTGATGCAGATCATTCCCATGTGAAATCACACGGTGCAGCCCTATGCTTCAACCGTGACATTAAACAACAAAACACTGTAATAAACTCCTTCACTTACAGACTACATCAGGTTAAATGCGCATCTCTTAATGCAGGGAAACACACACACACACATGTTCACGTTAAATGCAGTGTTCTACTAGACCTAAAAATATAAATGACTTTATACATATTGTATCTAAAATTATATTTAAAAGGATACTAATTCTAGTAGCATCAGTGCGACAGGACTATAGCTGGACAGAGTGCGAAATAACTGCATGACTCTGCCCTCTAGTGGCAAGAAGGGTCGATTTACTCTTACAAAGTTGTGTGTGTGTGTGTGTGTGTGTGTGTGTTGACTTTGAATGAACAACTTGTATGCAAACACAGATTATATCAAGTTAAAGAAGCCTTTGAAATGCATAGCCTTGCATTTGTTTATATATGAAACTGTCATAATGCTTTTATCAGCTTTACCTTATCAGATCAAACACGCTGGCACAGCATAAGACCTCGCAATAATCAAAGCGATGGACTTAGAGCCCCGATTTACACGCTTCATAACAAGCGTCATACATTAGCTATTATTACATAAAAACACAGCTGTCAATTCCGAATGCAAACTAAAACATTTCTGATTGTGACGAAGGGAGGCTGAACTGTGTCTGTGTATCGATATATAAAAACGTGCACCTTTTGATGGGCTCATGGAAAACTATCATCTCCGTTCAAACTGCTTGCCCGCTGCAGTCATGCTAGTGCTGTGCCGCTGATGACCGCCAGGTGTCACTGTCAGATCTGTACAGTACCACAGTGCTGAGGATCACAACAGCAGCATCACATCTAAAGATCTGCTTTGAAAGGAAGTGCAGCAGCAGCGAGCTGATTGGTCATCATTGTCAGGCCATTGCACACCAGCAACAACTTCATTTCTCATCTTAAAAGTAACAAAGCATGTTCGCCGGCTAAAGTTACCAAGATCTATCCATTTATCACGCAGACTTCAAAATGATGTGGTCGACATATTTCAAATACAGTGTTATCTTAGGTAATCCTTATGAATGGTTACCCTAGTAAAAGCAAAGTATGATGACACTCGGTGAAAGCATGGAAAAGCATCAGTAAGCATTGTAAAGATTAGAGAGGTATGATAAAGCATATTAATAAGCATGGCAAGCCTGGACACCTATGGTGAATGCAGAGTAGAGCCTTGTGAAAAACAAGATAAAACTGCAGCAATACCATGTGAAAACACTGTGCTAAACCTTTATAAGGGCAGCTATTCCAAGAGCAGCTTGTTCTGTGAAAGCAGCCGTGTGTGTGTGAAACTAGGCATATACAGTAGCTGTCCTGCCTTGTGTGTTTTGTGCAAGCTGATGGTGCCCCTGCAGAGAGCAGTATGTGAGGAGGCTGCCGCATGCTGCAGAGAGGAGAGAGCCCCCGGTCTTGTACATTCAGGGAGTGTGTGGGTGAATCGAGACTGACAGCAAGACGTATGGATGGAATCAGCGCTCCTCGCTGTACAGGGAAGCCATTCAGTGTCTCATTAACATTCACTGCCTGCCCAGACTGCATCACTGCTTCAAGAAACTCTCACAAAAACACAGGACCCCTGCTGAAACCCAGCAGGAGACTCTGCGAAGTGTTGCTGTAGCCTGCATGCCAAGGTAAGGCAGATTGCACGTTCTGCATACTGGGGAAGGGAGTAAGAATCACTCATCACTGAATGCTTTGGAAATTCTGGAGTAATAGCAGTATTTGAGCCGATTTGCATTTGCGTTTAAACATGTACACAGCCAGGATTCACACCAGTGATAGGGCAAGGAGGCTGGACAGCAGCTATCCTCTCTAAACAGCTGGAATCCATGGAAAGAAAGCATTGCAAACACACATTGTGTTGTGGTGGTGACTCTAATGTAGTGTTATAAACCAGTACATCAATAAATAAATCAATACATTAGAGTTTACTGAACTGGGAGCTGCTATCACTGTCCTTAGACTTGTTGGGATATTCGTTTAAGGATAACAACGACAATGCCGTCTTGGTTTTTGAAGAAACAGTTTAACTGTTTAACTGTGCGTGTGTTTGGAGCCACAGTTGGTAAAATGATGTTCTGACAAACATCCCAAACTATTATCACAATTATTGTGAAGGCCTCATTATATACTGTGTTTGTATACTTCGTTTAACAATCTTATCAATTAGGGTGTCTTCAGCATGCCTCCCCCTTTGTGCTGATTCACATGAAGCTGGGGAGGCGAATCCTGCCAGGCTCCTCAATATGCAGCACAGTGTTGGTACAGTACTGTACTAATTAAAGGCTAATGGATGGTTACAATAATAAGACTACAGTGCACAGTAATTACCTGACTAGCTTAATATAACCCTCTTACTGAATGCTTAATAAGAACAAAGCAAGGAGGGAGGAAAATAATGTGACATGATGTTTTCTTTATAAGACACTGTGATTTGATTGAGTTGCACAGGAGCCAAGGATTCTCTGAATCCTCACTTTTCAGCCCTAGCTTTGTGTGCATCAGGTGTGAGACAGTGTGTAGGATGTAATGCCATAATGAAAGATTACAGCACAGGCACATGGTTATCATTGCTCTCTGCCAAGGAGTTTGAAAAACCCTTTGAACAGTATTGGTACAGCAGGTGAGTTCCTTTCTCGCTGCGATGATGAAGAGGTGAGAGGTGCTACTCCTGCACTGGTCATTAAGAGTCCATGGAAGTCATGATTTACTTTCGTTACACTTTATTTAACCCAACTACCTGTATGTGGCGCATGAACTCAACTGCAGTCACTAAGAAGAAGATACAATGTGATTGTTGTCATGAACTCAACTGCAGTCACTAAGATACAATGTGATTGTTGTCAGGAATTGAAGTGACGGTGTAAATTGACCATGTTGAACTGTTATAAAGCCTGTTTATTATATTACTCAGTGTTTGTACCTGAGTGTTAATATGGCAAAAGCAGTCCAGTTTAGTCCCCTCCCCTCCCCTCCCCTTCGCGTCAGGCTGATGTGTGTATGTTCCAGGGTCTGAGGTACCTGACTGGGTTTTTTATGATATGCCTCCCCCAGCTTGTGCTGCACCTGGCTGGGTTTGCCCAGAGCTGCAATATAATGTGAGCTGAGCTGGAGCCAGCTGTGCAAAGAGAGGGACAAAGAGGGGAATCACGCCAGCACTCCCTGGCTGCCAGGCTCCTTTGTATTGACTGTTCACTGAGCGTTTGTTCTGTTTCCTCTCTATCGTTGTGCCTGGCTGAATGTTGTGTTTTGTGTGTGGACAGACAGTGCATTATTTTTATAGGAGTATCATTCTCTTATCTAGGGCCTGAGAATTGAGTTTGTTTAGGAAAACAAATCAAACTAGCCCACAGGGAAAAGGCATTCAAAAGGCTAATGTCTGTAATAAATACTTAGAAGAAAGCAGTCAGTTAAATGTGGCACATGTCTGGTGTAGAATTAAAAATATACAAAAGAATTTAAAACCTCCTGGAGCTCTTTATTCAAGATGTATAGAAGAGAGAGGGGCTTTCTGTTGAGGTCTGTGTTGTGCATTTATAGAAGACACAGGCTTTCTGATGGGCTCTGTATTGTACAGGTATAGAAGGTTCGAAGGCTTTTTGTATTCTAGATGTATAGCAGGTTTGAAGGCTTCAGTACAAGTCTCAAACCTCTGATGAGGATGTGACTTGGCAGACCCTCCCCCCTCCCCGATTAGATTTGAATGAGAATTTGTGTCGGTGCAGATCAGCTGTGAGGAGGGAGACGGGCTGGTGATTAATGAGACAGGAATGTTCCTCTACTCTGCCAGGGGATTTACTGGGGGGGGGGTTACAGCAGTGTCCCTTCACCTTGTCAGGTATTACAGCCCAGCTGAGAGGATTACAGCAAATGAGAAAGAAAGAATGAAATGAAGGCAGCTAAGCAGCTTGTAGCTTGGCATTGTGGTGTATGATAACCTAGAAATAATATTAGAACAGGAGGAGGGGTATCCACAGATACATGAGGAAACACAGATGTGATGATGTCACGGCTCACACAGCAAAGGCTTAGCAGGTATTCCTATTGCCTTTACCTGCTTGGTGTGAATGAACGCAGCACCACCTTGCACCCCAGTACTGCCCAATACTTGCATAGTACCATTATAATACACAATACATCCTGTATATGTGTGTTTTACATGGGGAACCAGTTTGTAGCTGAACTGCAGTAAACAGCAGTGAACTGCAGTGTTGCAGTGAAATCAGTTTGCAGCTGAACTGCAGTAAAAGAGCAGTGAACTGCAGTGTTGCAGTGATATCAGTTTGCAGCTGAACTGCAGTAAAAGAGCAGTGAACTGCAGTGTTGCAGTGATATCAGTTTGTAGCTGAACTGCAGTAAACAGCAGTGAACTGCAGTGTTGCAGTGATATCAGTTTGTAGCTGAACTGCAGTAAAAGAGCAGTGAACTGCAATGTTGCAGTGATATCAGTTTGCAGCTGAACTGCAGTAAAAGAGTAGTGAACTGCAGTATTGCAGTGATATCAGTTTGCAGCTGAACTGCAGTAAAAGAGCAGTGAACTGCAGTGTTGCAGTGATATCAGTTTGCAGCTGAACTGCAGTAAAAGAGCAGTGAACTGCAGTGTTGCAGTGATATCAGTTTGCAGCTGAACTGCAGTAAAAGAGCAGTGAACTGCAGTGTTGCAGTGATATCAGTTTGCAGCTGAACTGCAGTAAAGAGCAGTGAACTGCAGTGTTGCAGTGATATCAGTTTGCAGCTGAACTGCAGTAAAAGAGCAGTGAACTGCAGTATTGCAGTGATATCAGTTTGCAGCTGAACTGCAGTAAAGAGCAGTGAACTGCAGTGTTGCAGTGATATCAGTTTGCAGCTGAACGGCAGTAAAAGAGCAGTGAACTGCAGTGTTGCAGTGATATCAGTTTGCAGCTGAACTGCATTCTAACTATGGTGCTGCAGGTTGGGCATAACAGAGATCTGCAGTTTTTAGAAACAACTGCTGCTGTGCATGTGCCAGACAACAACTGCTGTGCATGTGCCATACAAACTTGCTTTGATCAGAGATTTAAACAAACAAAGGTTGGAGCCGATGCAATTTGGAGGTCATTCCAAGCAAAGGCTGCTCCGTGCCTAAAAGAGAGAGTACTCAGTCTAGTGCTGTGATGTCGATACATGAGAGCATAATAGATAAGATACACTGATGTTCTATAGATTGCAAGTGGCAGTCTCATTAGTTACACTGGTTCACAGGTAACGGTGTGATAGATCACAAACACGCTGGTGCTATTGGAAATAAAGAATCGCAGAGATAAAGGAGCTGTCATACCAGCAAGGGAGGCAACCACCTGTTAGTCAAACAGCATTCTCCCAGACTACTGTGCAAACTCTCACCGCTTATAAATCCGCGCTGGACGAGAGGGAGCCTGTGTTTGTGACGTGGCGGATGAGGCTACATTGTGAAGCTATTTTTAAAAACAACCTTTGATATAAAAGGCAAATCAATTAAAAAAAAGACTGAGAGAAACAACTTTGCAAGCCCTGCGCTGTGTACCTTCAGCCTTTACTGGGATGAATAAGCTGTTCAGAGATATTGAAACCAGTTTAACCAGCTACCTTGTCAAGCGTGGATGTCAATTAGCCCTGTTCATTTCCTTCCTGTCCTGTTTGGCAAGGACCTGGGTTTATAAAATATTCACAGTTGACATTCGAGTGAGCCAGAGCCTGGCAGGGCTGCTTGAGGGGGGTGGGGGTGGCTGGAGATGGAGAGATGGCTTGTCTGGAAGTTGAGCGGGGAGTCTGTGGTCTATATTTAGGCTTTGCTGGGGTGGAGCTAATACTCTTTGCACTGGAATTATCTGGCCTCGGGATTAGGGAGCTTTACCTCTACTCTCCATAATGATATATTGGACTGGGACAAACTAAGCCAGTGTGGTGGGCAGGGGGCAGGGGTGTTGTGTGCGTCACCTGGTGCATTGCGCAGTGAATTCTGCCGCATCGTCTCAGGGGGTGGACCCAGCTAGAAGCACCCATCTGCTCCTCAGCTACCTGTATAACATGTGAGGGTTTACTGCTGTTCTGACAAATATATCCCGGAATAGCAAATGTTACTTATTAAGGGAAAACAAGGACCGCCCAATTACAGAAAACAGAAACGGCAATCTTAAAACACCATCAGGGCCATCACACAGTACTGTCCACAGCTGAAGAACACCAAGTCAAACTGGAATGCACTCATTAACTATCAGTGCTGTCTTTTCACTATCGTCACAACTGTTTTCATATTTTGTTATTGTTCTGGGTCAACACCTTGCTGCTGATGGCGGTGTATCCAAATAATCTCCCCCTCTTCTTTAAAAGCAGCTGTGTATGTTTTGCTCGCCGTGTGGACATGCTCAGCGTGGTTGTAAGGGACAGGTTTTATTCGGTTGCACCTCTTGTTATGGTCTGTCCGGCTGCATGACTCCAGTGAATATGATACGTTGTTCTGTAGCCTTTTCATCACTGGGGAGCAGCGTCTTGAGAAGGTAACCAGATTCCCTGCTGAAATACGAGGACACTCCCATTTTGAAAAAACACTGCATAAGAGTACTGAGTGCTTTAGACTCATCGCTCACTTGTAATTTTGAACAGTGAATTGTCTACCAGTCACTCAGCACTGTTGATTTCATTGCAGTCTCCTGGGACGGACATTTCAGCACCTGGGGGTTACTGGGACCAGGCCATTCTGAACTCCTGCAGTGTTATCAGTGGCGTCATATATTTCTTGTCGGAACCCTGACTGCAGCAAAGTGATATACAGTTCAATTAGGCTTTGGGAAAAGGTCTATATATTTTGTGATCGTTTGTTATATCTCTCCCAGCCTGATAGCTTTGCAGCTTTTCGTTCTCAAAATGTTGCTGCTCTAAACACAATTAAAATAATTGGAAAGCATCGGGAATAAACAACAAAACTAACTGTCACCCGAAACTCCTGACAATGCAGACAGACTTGGCTGGACCTGGCCTTGACACATTAGCTGATTGGATGAAAACTGGCCTTCTCCAAGCAAAAAGAACAACAAAGTGCCTCCGAGGCTTTTAAAGGGTCGTTGAGGCTGGGAAAGCACTTGCACACTGACAATGGTCACAGAGCTCACTCACATGAAACACAGCTGTGGCTGAAGCACCACTGAACACCACCAGGATTCTTTTACAGATACTCTTTTATATTCTGCTGAAAACTGCAATCATCCTGATGTGGTCAACACTGGGGCATGAACCACATTGTTATCTAATCCCACGTCACATACAGTCCGGTTATGTAGAGTTATCCATGAAATAAGCAGCAAGCCTTCGTGTGATGGAGGCTCCCATCATGCCAGGTCAGTGTGACGGAGCCTCAGTGAGGATGCTAGTGCAGTCAGAAGCTCGTCCAGGGAACAAGGTAAATAGATCTTGGTTGAGAGCAATCCTTACTGGGAGGGTGGTTAGTTAATTGGTCCCACAGTGATCCTGAAGTGAAGTGATGAATCAGTAGGTGCAAGCAGCATTATACAGCCATTTTAGTGAGAAGGAAGTAAAACACCCACACATTCAATACTAAGCTAGGGCATATGAAGAAGACCTAGCTTTATAGGTTTTTAGTTCATGTTTTTTTTTTTGCATGTGTTAACAACAAAAGCAATGAGCAGAAGTATCTGCTAAGTGATCGGAATGCAGACAAAGTGTTTCTATTGTTCTTAAAGGACACCACCAGCGTTCTATTTGGAATCAATATCCCTATAGGTATTGAAGAGATGGGATGATCCGCTCTCACCAGAGAGTGGAAGAATATGAAAACAATAAAATCTTCCAAATCGTTTCACAACACACATGAAATTGTAGTGAGTTGTGAGGTTGTGTTTTTTTGCTGTACGTTATCAAGTTGGAACCACACACACATTTTTGTGAGCAGAAGCAGTTTTGGATTCTGATTTGATCAGTGGAAATCAATGCAAAGTGAACTAGAGCTCAGTGAAGAGGTTCCCATGGGATCCCATTACAGCACACTGGCACTGGTGAGGTACTATGGCACTGCAATGGATCACCAGTCCATATCGCTACATGCTGTTGCAGTTGCAATGGTATGCTGTGGTATACCAGCGGCAGCCTCATACCACTGACCAGCCCCTTGATGCTATCGTCAGCCCTCAGTATAGACCCATTGCCACTGCCTTGCCGTTGAAGACCTTTGGGGTAGGGAATCCCATGTACTTTTTATTTATTTTTATTTAAAGCAAACCTTCCTGTAGTATTTTGTACAAAAACTTTTTTTGAATGTGATTTGAATGTGCAACACAGCGCAAAAATCTGGCCTCAAATATATATATATATATATATATATATATATATATATATATATATATATATATTAGATTTTTTTTTTTTTTTTCTACCTGACGGCTGTATATACACACATTTTTGTGTGAATCCATTATATATATAATATTGGATTCTTTTTTTTTTTGTGAAAAACGTCGTGGGAGGTAATAAAGGGTTAACTACCAATATAAGTGTGGAACTACGATCGCAGTTATATTACGATATATTATATTATATATATACCATTTTTTTCTACCCCCTGTTGATGACATGCCGACATGACCAGGGTCCCGTCCGCCCTGGACGAACTGGGTAAATTGTACACCAGGAGTTCCGTCACCGTCAAAGTGCGGGATCACTAACTCGTTTGGACACCCATTTAGACGTATGGCCCCACGACCCCGTGACTAGATATTTTTTAGGAGGAACGATAATTCACTAGGTAAAATATCAGAAACACATCGAGTGTAGTAGATAAAGCCCGATAAACCCTTAGACACTTGTGTAGACAGCATAATCCGTCTTTTGTCGGGGGAGGTCTCCCTACGAAGACAAAAAGGGGAGACCCATGTTCTAAAGAAATACAGACCACACCAAACCCACCCAAGACCAAACAAAAGAACAACCCACGAGTAGAACTTTTCTAGGAGACTGCTGGTGTTTACCTGGAGTGATGAGAAGCCTGTGGGTTTCAACTCCCTGGGCAAAAAACAGCAGTCATCCGCAGCAGCACCCAATCGCTGCATCCTCCTTGCTACAAAGGTGAGCCATTGTCTCGTCTTTTGTGTTCAGCATCATCTATTTCCTATTTAACTGCAAAGTCAACACATCTGTCGTATTAGGCAGAACCCTACCCCCCTCCCATCTGCTGTTGTCTCCCTTCGTGTCCCCCCCCCCCCCCCCTCCCCCCTTCCTCTCTCTCACTTGCTGTCACGCACACTCCAGGAGCTTGTTGCTAGTGAGCTCGGACGGACTCTACCATTTCTGCTGGCAGAGGCTGAGAGTGCTTCTCCTGGGATGAGCTCAGAGGATCTAAAGGTTCCATCCTAATCTCCTGTTTTACAGCTTGGCTGGCTGCTCGAGCGATTCGAGGGGCTAACTCTCTCTGGATCTTGTTTTGCATCCTTTTATATTCGGAGAAGAGAGAAAGCTAGTGCCAGGGGAATGCCAATTTCTTCTGGTAAGAGATCTTTATTTATGGTATGTTTGGTTGGTTGTTTCTTGTGTGTTTATTTGAGAAAGATATTCTCTTTTGAAAGCAGGCTTCCTCAGGCACTGAATCGCAAAGTTTTTAAATATTAAAAAGACGTCAACCAGAAAACTCTCTCTAAGGGGTTTCTCAAAAGAATATTGTGGGGTGGATTTTTTTTTAATAAAGCATAAATATTTTTTTTGTAATTAATAAAAAAAAAAGTTCCAAAGAGATCACAAATACATTAGACATAATTACAATCATTTCTGATGTTTAAATATCTGACTCATTTTATAGCAGTGTCTGGAGATAATACATTGTCAAAGTAAAAGAAGGCGTTTCAATTCTAAAATTCTAAAAAAATGGGCATTGCAGAGAAACTGGGGGCTGGGGGCAATGAGCAACATCTGCAGTCCAAATTGAACACCGAGATCATGCATTGTTTAGTGCCATAAATAAATGCATCTTTTGCTTCTCCGCTTGTTTTTATTCTTTCATCTGTGATATTCACATATATCCAATGTGCACACCAAAGATCTAGCGTCGCTGCTTCTCTGTTAATCACTGACTGTGCTGCAGTTCCAACTCTCGCTAATGGCCTGACTGCAGTAATGTGCAGTTGTTTTTTATTTGTCTAAATCATTATATATAAAACTAAAATCAAAAATGATTAAGAATGAAAAAAAAGATGTTCTGTAGCATAATGGGGGGGGGGGGGGGGTATGAAATGGTTTGAAATGGTTATCAACCCTGTAATGGATGAAATTCAATATCCAACGTTGGGTTTGCTTTTATGGGTTCATCCTTTTTATTCAGTAAACAGTGGGCAGGCTCACATTGACGTTTTAAGTCTCTGATCCTTTTTTAAGCACAAGAGCCTCCCTTGAAAATAAAGCAAACACTTATTAAATGAAACACCTCCAGAGACACACTGCCGCTCAACACGAACAGCATAGATTTGTTATGACAGTTTGGCACTGGAGGTGTGATATCACTTCCTATTGAATTGCTATTGAAATTAAGTAAAAAAAAAATCTTCTTGATAAATTCCACACTTGTTCATAAGTGAAAACAGATGCAGACCACGGTACAACAAACTGCCCATACTGTCAGTGTTAAACCGAATGTAAAGAAGATTCAAACATCTCGTGCTTTTCTATTTATTTTTGTCTGCACTTCTGTGAATTTCCATTCATTGTGCAGTACAGTGGGTTATTAGCAGTGCCCAGTTTTGGTTCTGAAAGCAGAGTTTCTCTTTGTGGTTTTGCTGAGCCAGTCCCTGTTTATTAAATGTTAATGTGATGTACGTTCAAAGTGGCTGCTGCTCTTTCTTCTCTGCTGTTTGCTGCCTCTCTGTGTGCTCTGTACTGCTGGGTCTGGCTTAATTGTGTTTGTATATGCTTTTTAAACATCTTGCTTAATGCACACAGAGAGCACTGTTCGGTTTCTTGAGGAGTACTTCATTAAATGCATTGCACCTGTGTTTCACCCACATTGCCCCAATTGTTTTCCCACTGCACCCACAACATTCCACTGCTTCTTCTGAGTCCATTACCATTGTACACGGGGCTTGGGAAAATCTCTGAGTCCATTACCTTTGTACATGGGGCTTGGGCAGATCTCTGAGTCCATTACCATTGTACATGGGGCTTGGGCAGATCTCTGAGTCCATTACCATTGAACATGGGGCTTGGGCAGATCTCTGAGTCCATTACCATTGAACATGGGGCTTGGGCAGATCTCTGAGTCCATTACCATTGTACATGGGGCTTGGGCAGATCTCTGAGTCCATTACCATTGTACATGGGGCTTGGGCAGATCTCTGAGTCCATTACCATTGAACATGGGGCTTGGGCAGATCTCTGAGTCCATTACCATTGTACATGGGGCTTGGGCAGATCTCTGAGTCCATTACCATTGTACATGGGGCTTGGGCAGATCTCTGAGTCCATTACCATTGTACATGGGGCTTGGGCAAATCTCTGAGTCCATTACCATTGTACATGGGGCTTGGGCAGATCTCTGAGTCCATCGACTTTTACTTTCTGTAGAAGAGGTTACCATGTTGAATCCAGCCTGGCTTTTAATATTTCATAATGCATTACAAAGGCACAGTGCATTATCCCTGAACTCATGCTGTAGTAGTCATTAGAAAATATAATCTCACAATAGCTTCCTGTTCTGAATAAAAAGGCTTTCATTCTTCATTTCTGTAGTCAGGTCCTTACTAAAGCTGACACATTGCATTATTTATTTAGGAACAAATAGCATGGAAAGCTATGCAATCCTGTTTTCTAGGATGAAAAATAAATGTGCTTGGAGAGTACCTAACAGAGTTAATGATTGGTTTATGAGCAGCAAGCGCTTCTGCAGTGTAGATTAGTCAGCTGGAAGCAGCTGTCATTGGTTTGTGGCGTGCACATTAAACTGAATTGCTAACTTTAAAATGCCCAACGCCCTGAAGATAAGAGCAGACAGTGGAAGATATATCCAGAAAGGGAACAGCATTTCAGCACAGGTGGTGTTTTGTGTTCACGCTCTGGCCTGGCATGACAGATCGGGGTTCAGATCACATCAGTATTTGTTTAGTACAGTGGAGTGCAGTAAATGCCCCTATTGTTTGAAGTAGCAGTTCTCATGAGTGGTTTGCAGAAATACTCACAGAGTTGGACATGGATACATGGGCATGGGGTCTGAGTTGCTCTCTCACTATTCAGGGAGGCTTGAGGCTGCACAGTGTAAACACAGATTTAGTTGTCAGAGCGTTTTTCTAGGATTAGTCTGCATTGTACCCATCTCCATTCCTGCTGTAGCATCACAGACCATCACCATCTCCATTCCTGCTGTAACATCACAGACCATCACCATCTCCATTCCTGCTGTAGCATCACAGACCATCACCATCTCCATTCCTGCTGTAGCATCACAGACCATCACCATCTCCATTCCTGCTGTAGCATCACAGACCATCACCATCTCCATTCCTGCTGTAACATCACAGACCATCACCATCTCCATTCCTGCTGTAACATCCAGACCATCACCATCTCCATTCCTGCTGTAGCATCACAGACCATCACCATCTCCATTCCTGCTGTAACATCACAGACCATCACCATCTCCATTCCTGCTGTAGTATCACAGACCATCACCATCTCCATTCCTGCTGTAGCATCACAGACCATCACCATCTCCATTCCTGCTGTAGTATCACAGACCATCACCATCTCCATTCCTGCTGTAGCATCACAGACCATCACCATCTCCATTCCTGCTGTAGCATCACAGACCATCACCTTCTCCATTCCTGCTGTAGTATCACAGACCATCACCATCTCCATTCCTGCTGTAACATCACAGACCATCACCATCTCCATTCCTGCTGTAACATCACAGACCATCACCATCTCCATTCCTGCTGTAACATCACAGACTATCACCATCTCCATTCCTGCTGTAACATCACAGACCATCACCATCTCCATTCCTGCTGTAGTATCACAGACCATCACCATCTCCATTCCTGCTGTAGTATCACAGACTATCACCCAGCACCTCCGTTACATCTTGAAGAAGCTGTAACCCAGCGTGGGTCCCGTTTTAACTTGATTACACACACATTTTCTTTAGATAAGCTAAACTTGTTTATTATTATACCATTTTCTGAAAACTGAAGTATTATCTGTTTAAAATTTCTCCAGAATATAATTTCTGAGGAGCTGAATCTGAAATTGTCAAGATATCAAGTTTTTCTAGGACACTTTTTCAATGCAGAAATAAATTAATCATGGATTTCACACATCTTCCTCTAAATAGGACTTTTGTCTGCAGCTGTTGTACATGTGTTATACAGAGTTAAATAAATCTCTTACTGACAATGTGTGTTACTCAATACCCTGTAATCACACATTAATATCAAAGGTTCATGTGCAGCCCCTTAACTGAAGTGTTACCTTTCCCTTTACTGTGTTGTTCTGCAGTAATAAATTAATCAGGATCCTGGTGCCCTGGCTGAATTTAAACCAGAGGAGTTCACAGTGAAAAGGTAGCGTCCTCTAAAACAAGGACAATCTCACTGTGCCAAGAGGATATACTGCGCAGTGCCTGCCAAATAAAGGACTACAGTATATGAAAACTAACCATGACACTGCAGTATTTATTATACCCCCGTCCTGAGAGGGACGTCGTGGGTCTACATTCTTAACCCTGACACTGCAGTATTTATTATACCCCCGTCATGCGAGGGACATCATGGGTCTGCATTCTTAACCGTGACACTGCAGTATTTATTATACCCCTGTCATGCCAGGGATGTCTTGGGTCTGCATTCTTAATCATGACACTGCAGTATTTACTATACCCCCGTCATGCGAGGGACGTCATGGGTCTACATTCTTAATCATGACACTGCAGTATTTATTATACCCCTGTCATGCGAGGGGGGTATAATAAACCAACAGCAGCTAATTCAGAATGCCGCTGCCAGGATCCTTACCAGATGTAAAAACCAGCAAGGCTGCAGTGAGAGGACATCCTGCTGTTGATTCTTTTCGTTTTTTCTAATCTAAAGCTTTGGGCAGGGGACAGAATGAAATGTCCGCAGTCATAAGCAGGATTAAACCCCGGCTCTCATCTGTCAGGACTGGGGATTTCAATACATTTCTACTCACTCACACTGTGTTTCATCTCTCTCGTGATCTCTCCCCTCTTTTCCCTTCTCTCTTCTCTCTGAAGTGGAGTACATTTCATGCAATAGATTTTTTTTATAGCAGCAAAGAAAGAGGCTGTAAAGAAGTGACATTTACACCTCCAGCTCCAGACATACAGTAAATCCCACAGAGAGACTGGAGGGAATGAGTGCTGGAGGCTCCACAGGCTTTGAGGAGTGTGTGGATGAGGCTTAGCCCCACAGGGCTGCCATGATTATTATTAATACTGCCATTATGATTAATGTAGCCTGGGTGTAGTTATGTATTTATACTGGGAAACCTTTCTGAGATTGTATAATACAGCACTCGCTGGAATGATGAAGAAATCCAAAAAGGCTGGTGCTACGGACACATGATTGCTAATTCAGAATTCAATAGAGATGCTTCATAGCCCTTTACAATGCTAATCTGTGCCCACACGGCACTACATGTTGCACAATACTACCACGTAGTGTAGCATACAGTCTGTTTAAAGTCAAGGTCCTACACTGGGCTGAGCGCAGAGGCTACTGATTGCCCAGCCATTGGGCATTTGGTTTGGAAAATGAACTCAAGGACAGAAATGGTGGGAAGTGCAAATTCAAAAACCCTAAAAGCAATTTAATAAATCCAATGAGAAACGTAGAGCATTAACAGTGAGGTGTGAGTGCTGGAGATCAGAGTGAAGCCGTGCACAGTACCCTTCTCTCACTGGGTTAATGCAGCCAGCCTGCCTGTGAGGGGGGTGTGTAGTGGATTATCCCTGCAAGACAGGACCAGATGACAGCTCAACAAAGCAGACGAATTGGGAGTGATAAGAGTGAAAAAGTGCCATGCTGGCTGCAGCAGGCGATGTCTGGCTTTTCCGTGCTGCCAGCTCAGGGTTACAAAGAAACCCACACCAAGGAGCAGCTGATTGGTAGCTCTTCATAATGAAAAATAACTGCAGTTTATTCCAAGTGTGGAGCTGTGCTTTTCAATCAAGACAAATAACTGCAGTGCTTAGCTGGGCTAGTTCAGGTGAGCTGGGTTCTGCTGGTCTCATCCCTGTTCTGTGGCACTGCTTCTCCATGGCAGTCTTCAGACCAGCTTGTGTGACTCTACGGCATGGCCAGCCCTGCTCTGTGAATAATGAAGCAGGACTTCAGTCTCCAGCACTGCCAATATGTTTCATGAGCACAGAGAACAAAAACATAAAAAAGTCAGATCCAGTAATGGAAATAAAAGTGTCACAGAAATGTTGTCCATATTTAAAGCACACTCCCTGCAGACAGACTGTGGCTGTTTGTCATACAGAGTGCTGCCTGCAGGCTCACTTGTGGGTAATAATCCATTTACAGCACTGCTGCTTGTTAATTGATGGGTGGCCCTGGGACTGCTGTAAACTGTGCTCAATATTGACTGCTGCTCATGTTTGCTTTATGATGCTTCGGGAAAAAAATTAGACCTCAATAGAGAGCGTGACTAGTGAAGATTGTATTTCTTCCTTTATTTGTTTAAACTTATTAGTTACATACCCAAATAAAACAACTGCCTTTTACCTGCAGAGGGAGTTCATTTCATCTGCACTGAAGCTAGGAATCATATCCTTGCTCCTGCAATGCGCAGTACTGGTTAACAGGCAAAGAAACAAGCTCTTTTAGCAGTCATTTGTAGGAGAGTTTTGGTTGGTAATTCTACACCAGGGTAACATAGTGTTGATTGTAACTATAGTGAAATAACAGTTTAATATTACCATAGAGTTCTTCTGACAAGACTAAGGAAGAGGAAGCACTGTGGCAACAGCACACATGGCTCTTAAGATTGTCAAGATTGTCCATTCGCTCCTTATTGCCGTGGGCAACAATGCATTGTATCAGCACCTCACTTGAGCGACAGGTAATGGGCATGTCCCATTACTGCAGAAATATTGCTTCCCTTGCTCTGTTACTTACAGAGATTCTAATAGAAGAATTCCAGCAATGGCTGCTGGTTTGCTGCAGACTGGACCTCACAATTAGTTTACTGGTTTCTTTCTGGTTGTCCAACTGGTTTATGAAAATAGAACATTTTGCCGCAGTTTTTTGTACCGACTAATTTTCGACTAAAAGGGTCTTGACTGATTTTGCATGAGGATTGAATGAAACTCTTATCAGGGCTGTGTGCTGTTTCAAACTCTGAAAACTACCTTGTCCTCGGAAGGGGTAGCCTGTTAATCTCTCAGTTATAGTTTAATAAGGGCCCTGGGTTCAGACAATCAGATTTTGTATTGGTTTCACTGACGTTTCTTTAAAGCTGCTTGTCATTCAAGCTGTTTAATAGGATATTCTTTTCAAAGTTCATTCGTGAACTGGGATTAGTGTGCAGTGCAGGGGAGCGATGGAGGATGACTGAGACAGGAGGAAGCTCCAGCCAGGCAGGACTTTGATTGTTTAGCTTGTTCACTAGAAAGTACGCTTCAACTTGTTTTCAAATCCTACCCTAACCCAAACCCTAAACCCTAACCCTAACCCTCCACTAAAAAGAGACAGGCAAACCATTTGAAAGGCTTCCACATGCATCATTTACACTGTTTCATTGCATTCTCAGCCTGGTTAATTAATGAAGAATTGTAATTGAATTGAATGAAACGCAGCCCCTGTGTATAATGTGCTTGACTAAAGTATGCATAACACACGTGACTTCTATACTTCCCTAGTAAAAACCCTACAGTGTAGAATACCGCACACTGCGGGAATCGTTTGCAAGCTGTACACAGAAATGCAGATAAAGTACGTTACTTTATACAGATATACGGGGTCTGCTGAGAGGCTTTTCTTTAGCAGCAAGACAGTGAGCAATTAACTCACTGCAAATAAAGGTCATAGATAAAGAAAAGGGTATAAATGCTTAAGAGTCACCAGGGATCTAGTGAAGACATTAAACTGGAAAGTAAAAATTTAATTAGTGCATCCCCAGTCTCCGACAGAAGCCTCAAGGGGTCTCTGCTATGTGTGGATGAGTGAAGTCCTGCCCTTTTCATGCATAAGGACTCTATTCATTTATTTGAAATGTTTTACTTGGGAAACCTATTGAGGTTAAATCAAGCACTTTGCTTACATTGACTCACAGTGGAAAACACGTTCGAGCGACATTGTACAATAAAATGATGTAACAGTTATCAGCAATGACCCTGTCGACGCAGAACTTGTGTTGAGAAGCTCAGTGGGCAGGGCAGTAGGCTGTGGGTTCGAACCCCACTCAACCAGGCGGTTTTCCGCAGTGTAAACCCCTTAACCAAATAGACTGAAGTCTTGGGTGTCCAAAGCTCTAACTGCACATCGACAGCACTGTGCCAGCGCACTACGCCTCTGCTATACTCTTATGTAGGATTGGGTAGTGTTTTGGGTGCTATAGTTACACTAGTTTTACTTTTTTAACCCTTACTGGGGATGCATATTCTAAGTTTCTGGTTCCTGTCCATGTTTACAGACACTTTTACACATAGAGTCTATAGGTCCATACAGTCTACTGGTCCATACAGTCTACTGGTCCATATAGTCCACTGGTCCATATTGTTTACCGGTCCATATAGTCTACAGATCCATACAGTCTATAGGTCCATACAGTCTACTGGTCCATACAGTCTACTGGTCCATATAGTCCACTGGTCCATACAGTCTACCGGTCCATATAGTCTACAGATCCATACAGTCTATAGGTCCATACAGTCTACTGGTCCATACAGTCTACTGGTCCATATAGTCCACTGGTCCATACAGTCTACCGGTCCATATAGTCTACAGATCCATACAGTCTATAGGTCCATACAGTCTACTGGTCCATACAGTCTACTGGTCCATATAGTCCACTGGTCCATACAGTCTACCAGTCCATATAGTCTACAGATCCATACAGTCTATAGGTCCATACAGTCCATTTAGACTATTTGTATTCTTTCCCTTTACAATGAAGCCCAGCGCCTAGTTTTTTTTTTCATCACAGCTGTGCATTGGTTTTGTTTTGAATGATTTTTCATCAAGAAGTCCCAAATCCCTTTCCTGATCAGTATGCTGCATCCCTGTCCCATTTACACACACACCCTTACTCTCACACTTATTTCCCTACACTGAATTCCATCTGCAACTTCAGAAACTGCGATTTGAAAGATATTGGATGATGTGGTAGAAATTTTGAAGTGAAGTTTCTCAAGCAGTGCCTCATTTGCATGCAGGATCATGTGTGCTGAAAAGCAGCACTCATAGTTTTTCTAGCTCCCAGCTGCATTCAAGCATATTACAATCCTCCTTGTAGACAAGCCCATGTGCCCCCTGTTAATTCCTGCAAGTGGCCCCAGACCCTGCAGTGTGAGCTGTAATGAGGATGTCAAGGTCACTCATGTTTAACACTCTCCAGGTTTCACATGCGACTCTGCCAGTGTGGTAACAGGCCCTGCGGCTGCCAAGACGTATGAGCAGAGAAAGTTTCATAAGCAGTGCTTTTGATTTTTCCTCTTAAGACTTAAGCCTTGTCAGAGCTCATTTAGAATAATGAGATCTGAATGTTCTCGAGCCAGGAAGAGGAATCACTACCTGGCGCTTCACCTGTCAATGCTTAAAATGCCACTACAGAAATCCACACCTGCAGAGCATTTAAGCTGCTGTGTGAACTCAGATGAGGTTCACACTCAAACAATGCAGTTTAACAGCATTAGTAGTCCCTATCCTTTTACAGTTGCAGTAGAACAGCATATTAAAATGCAGTAAAGCATAATAAAATATAACATTAAGTGGCACAGGCAAAGACAGACAATCGAAGGTGAGTTTGATAAAGCATGGTAAAAGCATTGTATTACCATATTAAAAACATTGGAGACTGCAATTACTATGCCCTTCTTCTTGCTCTGGTAAACTTTCACAATGGAATGGTTATTACTATTACTAATTTGGTGCTGAATCTAAAATACTGAAAGGGCCTCAGCAGGCCACTATGCCCGCCATGCCGGAGCCTGGCAGAGGAAATGGCTCCCAGACCCCATTTTGCTATACTGACTTCTACCACTTCCAGCTTCCTGCTGAAGCTTCATTTTTCTCTTCTCAGAGACGCATTGCTCCCCCTATTTTTTTTTCCGTACACATCTGAGGATTGTATCCATCATTGATCTAAGAATAGAACAGACGGTTATTAAGGCTTAATGCAGTAATGCATCTCTGGCTAAGTGGCTGCTGCTTGTAACATAAGATTTATTTCATCAGGGACAAGAGCCATCCCATGACTGCTCCAAATAAGAGCACAGCAAAAGAAACGAGAAAAAAGAGAAATACATTGCTCAGCTTTTCCTCAGGAGAAAGAGAATGTGTGTTTTGAGCAGATAGTGTATACAGAGCAGGCTCCCTTCTACAGAGCTGCTTGGTTTGTTTCCTTCAGCCACCACTCCTTTCAATCAGCAATGGCAGCATTTCTGCAACACTTCAACACAGGTGCAAAATTCAAAAAGAGTCAACAAACAGGCCAGGCTGCCCTTGCTAATCGAATTTGAAAATGCTCAGTTCCCAAGCTCCATGTCTATGGAGTTAGGATATTACCGGTTGTATCTCAGATAAATACCTCCACGTAATCAAATAATGCACTGACATTTGGCTGGGTATGTTGCATCAACCCACTGCAGCAAACATGAATGAATATCCAGCATTGCTGGAAGAGTGGTAACGCACAGGACTGCGTGTCATCTCGGTGGTGACTGGGTACACAACCTGATACCAGGATTGATCGTGCTAATTGAGTTAATGTGCTTCTGCAAGAACAAGCAATACAACGAGTTTAAACAGTGAGTCTGTCAAAGCAGAAATCACAGACAGTTACCCTTGCAATGGAGGTTTGCGTTTCTGCCGCAGGAAAAAAAAAAAAAACAACTGCCTCTGGACATAATGAAACTTGAAATGATTGCTAATTCAGGTTTGACTTGGGATCCATTACAGAACAGGGCAGGAAACTGAACCCTGCTTCATTATGAAATCCATTGCAGAGAAAAAACAGTCACGTGAAAGAGGTTTTAATACCTGGACAGCCTTCAGAGGTCTTGTATTCATCTTGAGAGTGAGATACAGTATCCATCATTGTGAACAGAGATGCTCACTGGATTCACTGCACATCTGGATATACATATCCTTGGAAACAGAGATGATTGCTGGAGTCACTGCACATCTGTATATACATATCCTTGTGAACTGCGTGTTCACAGGTATGTGTATGTAGGGATCCTTTCTATTCTATATTTCCTTACTTCCTGTCACATGAGATTCTGTTGTTTTTCGTCTTCTGGTCACATGTCTAGATGTTTACTGATCCACATGTGCTCCTGTCACCTACATCATTATGGTGTGTAGTTACTGGATGAGAAGCAAAACAAACAAATCTGCTTTTACACAAACTCAAACCTGGAAAGCTCTAGAAAGAACACAGGTTTAAACGATTCCATCAAGTTCTCATTGTGCTTGTATGTTTAATCCTAGGTACAGCACTGTAATATTCCTGGGTGTGAAAGTCATTGCGTTTTGTTTAGAACCCATCCTTCCTGGCAGGACACGTGTTGCTTTGTATTATTAATGCTTCAGACTTGTATATAATGCATGGAGTGTGCTGCTAGGAATCATGTGTGAGCCTGGATTGGTGTGAATAAAGCTTGTTTGGTTTGCAATCAAGACAGTATCTCCAGCAATCGAATGTCAAGTGTTGCATTAGCCTCCTTCTCACCACCTGTCTTTATTTAAGACACTCCGAGTTCAGTACAGAATGCCCTTTCATTTTGCCAAAATCCGATATTATCCAGCTAGAAAGCTGGCATTCATCCCAGTTTAACAACGGAAGAATTACAGGATCGCAGCAAAGTAACCCAATCTCAGAACCTTTTCAGAGCATTAGAATACACCCTCATATGTTTTTAGCAGCATCAGCTGAAAGTTTATTCCAGTGTAAACTATACTGTATACTTGTACTTTGTATACTGATATAGTAGCCTGCAAGCATCCTGTATGCAATGGAAGCATGTTATACATTGTTTAATACACTGTGTTTTCTAGCTGTCAGTATCATTTAAGCTTTTCCAGCAGACATGCTGTTATTTTTAGTATTTCCCATAACTTTTGATTACTCTTTACGGTTTGATATTCAACAGGAGCCTCAGCATTATTATAGTTAGACTTGGGTAGACACTAAACAAAGATGCTTTGATAGAAATGTGTTCCTTAATTCAGTTTCATGCACAGCGGAAGCATGTTAAGCTGATGAATAGTCTTGAGATGGAGAACGAGTCGACATTTTGTATTTGCTTTCATGTGCCATCGCAAACATTCCCTTTTTCTTTTTTATTAATCTTTACTTAGAAATAATCCTGATTTGTGACATACAGTGAAATGAGTGCTGGTTCAATTTAAGAGTCATAAAAGGTTTTACCAGCAGGAAATACAACATTAATTTGAATTTCTTTTAAACACAGTTACAGTGATACTGAGAATAACTGCTTCTACTTTCTGTTTGCACTGTCAGAAAAAGACACTTGTACTTCTGTATTAAAGACACAGTGCCCAGCAATCCTGTAACTCTTCTACTAAAATATGACCCTTATTCTGCTTATGTTCTTCTCTACTATATATAAGCAGTGTACAAGCAGTGTTTATTCACAGCCTTGTATGCAGACACAAACTCCCTTTTCCATGGACCTGATTCTTTCTGGAGAACCAGTCTCATTCACTTTGGATTTAGGGGTCTGCAATGCAGATAAGAAACGCTAATTGTATTCAATTAACACACTGTCAATGATATGATATAATAAACATATACAGAAAGTACAGAGACCATTAAATAAAGCCACTGCTGCAGAATGCAGCGCCCGTGCAAGGTGGCTTGGTTGCACAACAATTGTAAAGGAATGGCTTGCTCCCATGCCAGAGCGTGTTGAGAACGTGGTATTAGGTGGAGCTGTCCATGGTGCTGAGAGCGATTCCCTGGGATCAGTCCATATGGAATTCATGACCGTCAAACGTCTTTGTACTGAAGAGGGGGCGGCAGCACTGGAACGGATACAGCATTACAGCAGCTTACTGGAGTCAGAGTGTTACAGTCCCTGCGCGTTTCTTTATTCTGATTTTTATTTTATTTTTAGATTTGAAACAGGATTTTTTCTTATACTTTGATTTGTTTTCCTATGCTCCTACTGTTATAGCAGAGCCAATATACAGTACTGTACTTTCATTCTCACCAAAAAATGTGCTGCAGCTTACAATGAGAGAAGCATAACAAACTGTAGCAAAGCCTGGTGAAAGCACGGTAAGGCACAGACAAGGAACTGTGAAAGGACAGAGAGACGTGCTAAAGTATAGTAAATACTGATGATCTTTTCTGAACACCCAGGTGCATTCTTTATACACTGCATCTTCTCCTCCAGCCTACCACAGACCATGAAGAAGCAGCCAGAGACTGAGAGCCAAATCGAACAGTCTCGTTTGGAAAGGTATCCTGGGCGCACTATCTTAGCAAAAACAGAGTTGCTAATTAATTGGCTGCTGTAATGAGTGCTTCATAGGAATGGCTGGTTTTGTGCAATTTGTTTTAGTGATGACTCAGGGCTGTGATCCAGGGCTGGAGAACAGTGCAATCTGAGATGTTAATTAGATACTGGAGAAAGGGAAATCTCAGGGGGGGAGAGAGAGAGAGAGAGAGAGAGAGAGAGAGAGAGAGAGAGAGAGAGAGAGAGAGAGAGAGAGAGAGAGAGAGAGAGAGAGAGAGAGAGAAGGACATCTGCTCTTTGTGTCTCATTAGCATTAATTACTGTAATTGATTCATACAGCACCCCTCCACCTTTATCAGTGGAACAGTCACCTTTATCAGTGGAACAGTCACCTTTATCAGTGGAACAGTCAGCTCATGATGATGCGGTATTAAAGATGGTTCTTATCCTCATAATATGTACTGTATCTGTCTTTCTAATTTCCTTCTTTTAATTCCCATCATACATCTTCTAAACCAGACACTAAAATGTTTTAGTTAAGCAATTGAGGGCAAAGAGCCATCATCTGCACACTTGATATGTATATACATCAACACCATCTGCTGGGCATTTAGCACATTGCAGCTAACCCTGTACAATGATTTGCTCCAAGAACCCAAAGCAGCTGTCAGGATTACCATGCCTTCCCTGTGATCTGGCAGTTTTCTACAGTCCCTGTACACAGTTTTACTTTGGTTTGTGCATTCAGCACTCAAAGCTGACAGAAATGACTGCCTAGTGGAACGAATTTAATTAGGTGAATTAAGAGAGTGATTTGGTTTGGAAACGTAGATAAAGGCATCCTTTACTAGCGTGACAGCTTTAATTCTGCTTTGCTCAGAGCTAAAAAGATGCAAAGTGCGCTGTAATGTTACGGATTAGCACTAGGATTTGTTCAGGTCCCTCTGATCCCATTAAATGACTGGAAATGTGAATACTTAATCCTACATAAAAAAATGAGTCATTATAAAATATATCACTCCAAGTCCAACAAAGAAATCAAGTCTGGTTTCGTAATTATGTTTCAACAAAGTCTCTAATGCTTTCTGCTTCTATCTGAAAAAAAACTGTATTCATGTATGTTTCATCTACTATGCTACTGCTTAGGATGTGCAGAATACCTTAAGATATACCTTTGAATTCCTGCCTTCTTTCTTGTATTTTAGTCCTGGACTAGTAGCTCTGTCTTCAGGCAGGGCCATACACCATTCCCTACAAAGCAGCTCCAAAACCAGAGCACCTCAATCCAGTCTATAGAACAGCTGAACCTGCTTCTTTACACACATTGTGCAGCAAGCATTTCCAGGCTCGCCCGCAAGCAGGCAGTGTGTGTCACAGCTTGCCTTTCCTTGCAGTCCATGATGACAAGCTGTTCTACTCTACCTTGTTAAGGTGGTCTGATCTAATTGAATGGATTCTTCAGTGACTATGAAGGCTACATGAAGTGTTATATATGTGTTCAGCAGGTACTTTGCATATGAGGGGATTGGGTTTGCAAACATAACATTATTCTTATATAATTTTTTTGGGTATTAATCAGTGCAAGTGGCTCTTTGTCTCTGCACCTGCATTCTTTCTTGTCTGTGTAAACATAATGTCAGGTGCTGAACCCTTACCCCCAGAAGGAAAAGGTTGGGTGTTGTATTTTTTGATGACTTCTGTAGAAAAGGAAGGTTGATGTTATGTGAACAGTGCCCTGGAGGCAGTGTACATTTTCCGGAGCATTCATATACTGTATTAAAAACAGATCTGTAAAACAAGCAATTACAATGGTTAGGAATAACACAATGAACCAGTCTTTCTCTTTCCTTGTTTCAATACTGAGGTGATACTGGATAACTAGAGAGTATAGCTGCTGTGTTTTGAATGAGTGACAATGTCTGTGTTGATTCATGAATACTCAGATATGCTTTAATTGCATGGTAAGCATTGAGCCCTCCAAACAGTATACAGCATTGCTCGTATGACCAAGCCTTACATGTTTTACCAGGCTTCAATACATCTTTTTTTTCTTTCTTTTTTAGAATGTTGCCTTCTACAGAAATCAACAGCAAGAGGTAGTGGAATCCTGTTTGTCCATTTAAAGCCTTATCCCAAAGGAGATTCCAGCTATATTTATACAGAAAAAAGCAGCTCAAACACATCTAGAATCATTTAAAACATCTCCAGAAGACTTTTTGCCTGAAAAAAAATATAACCTGGGTCTGCAATTTTGGTTGTTGGAATCTGAGAACACTGAAAAAGAAGCGTGTAGGGGGCAAGGATTATGCCAGTATAGTCAACGCCTGCTCTAGGAGTAAGTACAGCGGCGCTCTCTCGCACACTCTCTCTATCACGTGTTTCTGTCTGTCTGTAAGAATGGACGACCGCTACAGAAACAACCCTAATTCCTACCAGGACCCCCAAGGAGGCAGCAACACCTACTCAACCTTCAGGGAAGGAGGGGACCAGGGTGGCTACTACGGCAGCAATGAGTACCCAGCCCAGGACGAGGACGCGGCAAGCGACGCCACAGAGGGGCACGATGACGAAGACGAGATCTACGAGGGGGAGTACCAGGGCATCCCCCACCCCGATGATATCCGGGCCAACAAGAAGGCAGCGCAGGCCCAGTATGAAGGGCAGGGCGACAGGCTGGCAGAGAGGATGCAGGACCAGGAGCAGTTGGCGCACCAGTACGAGGCCATCATCGAGGAGTGCAGCCATGGGCGCTTCCAGTGGACCCTGTTCTTCGTGGCTGGGCTGGCCCTCATGGCGGACGGGGTGGAGTGCTTCGTGGTCGGCTTTGTGATGCCCAGCGCCGAGAAGGACATGTGCATGTCCAATGCCAACAAAGGGATGCTGGGTGAGTACCATTGGAAATGGTGAAGGGATAATATCACACTGAGGTTGGAGAACGTACAGCTGTTGTGGATTGAATGAGTGACAACTGAATACTCAGATATGCTTTCATTGCATTGCAAGCATTGAGCTCTCCTACCATTGAGCTACATTGTGCGAATAGGCTGGAGCTCTCCTCACACAGTCCAGTTTCAGAAGTACTCAAGCCCATTCTAAATGAAAAATCTGCACAGCCAACTAATGGTATAGTCAACGACTTGATGAATCGCACTGCTTGCTCAATACATTTCTGTTTACAAAGATTAATGATGCCTTCTCTTCTGAAGTGCAGGAGACTCACCAGGATGCCTGGCCCACTGCATGCTAACAAATTAGAGTGGCTACTGCTTGTATAGCATTCAGAGTCTCAAAGCCTGAGTCAATGCAACTCTGTAGGATTTTACTATGATGATAAAATACGTAGGGTGACCAAGAGATTGTGAATTTTGTACTGTATGGCATGCATGGGAGTAAGGTATCACATATAAGATGTTACACAGAGCTCCCTACAACACAACCACTGTGTATAAGAAATCCATTCCTCTGGAGCTGATGGGTCTGAATGTGAAACCTCAATACTATATCTCTTCACGGTTTATTTCACATCTTTCTGGTACCCAGCTGTAATGACAAATCTGATTTGCAGAGTGTTCAGTGTTTTACCAGTCCCCTGCTATAACCATTTGGCCACACTGCCTTAGGTTTATAGCTCAGGCAGGAAAACAGTCTGAGCTGTTAATAGTGCAGTGCAGTGGTTTTTTTTTGTTGACTGTACAGAGAGCTAAGTCAGCATGCACTAGTGGAATTGATAGCTACTGTCCTGACCTTGCTTCTAGGATACATAAACCTGGCCCTCTGCCATTGATCTTGTTGACACATTTTGTGCAGAACTTTCCATACATACTGTAGTGGCAGTCCCTCCTCTGAAGATTGTACAGGACAGTCCATACATACTGTAGTGCCAGTCCCTCCTCTGAAGATTGTATAGGACAGTCCATACATACTGTAGTGCCAGTCCCTCCTCTGAAGATTGTACAGGACAGTCCATACATACTGTAATGCCAGTCCCTCCTCTGAAGATTGTACAGGACAGTCCATACATACTGTAGTGCCAGTCCCTCCTCTGAAGATTGTACAGGACAGTCCATACATACTGTAGTGCCAGTCCCTCCTCTGAAGATTGTACAGGACAGTCCATACATACTGTAGTGCCAGTCCCTCCTCTGAAGATTGTACAGGACAGTCCATACATACTGTAGTGCCAGTCCCTCCTCTGAAGATTGTACAGGACAGTCCATACATACTGTAGTGCCAGTCCCTCCTCTGAAGATTGTACAGGACAGTCCATACATACTGTAGTGCCAGTCCCTCCTCTGAAGATTGTACAGGGGAGAGCTGCCTGAGCTGCTGCTTCATGTGAAGGAGAGGCTGTGTTTAGTTTGCAGATGGATTTCATTGGAATCATAAAGGATCAAATTCAATTCTC
The DNA here is from genome assembly GCF_017654505.1 of Polyodon spathula. Taxonomy (NCBI): domain Eukaryota; kingdom Metazoa; phylum Chordata; class Actinopteri; order Acipenseriformes; family Polyodontidae; genus Polyodon; species Polyodon spathula. Next base: position 17,209,118 of record NC_054557.1, on the reverse strand, counting down.
CTTTTAGCTGGGGAAAGCTAACATTTACAGTAATAGGTAATGGAAATAAGAAAGAGTCCTGTTTTACTGCGGTTTCCTATGGTAAAAGTAACCATAAAGCAAGAAGGTAAAGAACCAATATGAACTCAAGCCAACATTAATACTGCTTTAAATTAGTATAACCGACAACACGACAACATTTACTGTGCTGTAACTAAACTTTTCGTATACTATATTGCAAAAGCAATTCAATTCAGTGGCTGTAGTTTAACTGCACTCCACTCTGTTTCTGACCCACTTCTCCAACTTCCTGAGGTTGCTTCTATTGTGGCTGTTGCAAGGCTCCTCAATCAGAGCTCTGAGTAATGCCAGCACACTGACAGGAGTGCTGGGAAGGTGCAGCTGTGTTGGGAGGCTTGTCATCACATACCTCCATATGCCGCAGAGGTTCCTGGAGACCCATGCCGGCTCTCTTGCTATCTGTGTGCCAAGCTCCCTGGCAATGATGGCATCTGCAGCTATCTCCTGCCCAGACGGGTGGATTAAGACTGACTGTGGGTGGTTTGGTTTTACACTGCCTGATCCTGAGTGTTAGTTTCTCATTAAATATCAGCACCCAAAGCACAGTGCAGCAGGGTGTGGTTAGGCACGGCATGATTTGAGTACCAATGATATTCAGTGATCTCAAATTGCAGCTCAGCTAAATCAAGTACTACTACCTGTGGTTATAATAGTGCAGTTAAACCCGTTAACAACCTCCAGTGTGCACTGTGATGTATAAACACTCCCACACTCACACAGACACATGCACTTTATGTGCTGCTTGCTCCCTCCGCAGGACTTTCATTATAAATCAGATTCCACAGGGGCTGGTCCTTGTGTTATGCCTCCGATATAATGTGCTCTGGCTCCCAGCTCTTAACTGGCATGAGCTGCCGACAAATGAATCTTGCTCCAATTCAGGAGCTTCACTCACCTGTCTGATATGAGAGCACACTGATGAATCTGACTGAGAAATACACAGTGCAGGAGAGTAATTGAAGTTCAGCAACTTCACTCACCTGTCTGATATGAGAGCACACTGATGAATCTGACTGAGAAATACACAGTGCAGGAGAGTAACTGAAGTTCAGCAACTTCACTCACCTGTCTGATATGAGAGCACACTGATGAATCTGACTGAGAAATACACAGTGCAGGAGAGTAATTGAAGTTCAGCAACTTCACTCACCTGTCTGATATGAGAGCACACTGATGAATCTGACTGAGAAATACACAGTGCAGGAGAGTAATTGAAGTTCAGCAACTTCACTCACCTGTCTGATATGAGAGCACACTGATGAATCTGACTGAGAAATACACAGTGCAGGAGAGTAATTGAAGTTCAGCAACTTCACTCACCTGTCTGATATGAGAGCACACTGATGAATCTGACTCAGTGAATTGTAATGTGAGTAAATGAAAGCACGTATTCTTTCAGGATGGAAAACCCCAACAGGTCATGAAACTAGTAACACATACAGGTGCCAGTTAGTGGAGTAGTTATATGAGGCCAGCACAGTCGCATAGTAAATGGAGGGCCAGCTGGGAGACAACAGAACAGAACGGAACTGGTACAGCACCTTTCATCCACATGAGATCTCAAAGGGTTTTCTTTATGAACGCTTTGCTGCTCTGGATAAACAGTACTTCAGTGAAACCAAAATAATGTGCACCACTGCACTACTGCACTACAAAATGCACTGCGAGAAGTGACCAGTGATCATTTTGATCTTTGATTTAACATCATGTAATCCAAGAAGCTATAAAATGATATTGTAAAAGTGTACCAGAAGCCATAACAGTTGTGCAGTATTTCATATTAGATTTTGAAATGTCACTTTATTCAATATGTATCCGGGGATCGGTAACCTATGGCATACCTGGCTCTTCAAGTAGCAAAAATGGCTCTCGAGTCTCTGCTGCTTGTGTCCAGAGCTGTAGTTTTGTGTGGGTTTATACAGTTCCCATTGAGGACCCATCCACAGCCAGTTCCCATTGAGAACCCATCCACAGCCAGTTCCCATTGAGAACACATCCACAGCCAGTTCCCATTGAGAACCCATCCACAGCCAGTTCCCATTGAGAACCCATCCACAGCCAGTTCCCATTGAGAACCCATCCACAGCCAGTTCCCATTGAGAACCCATCCACAGCCAGTTCCCATTGAGAACCCATCCACAGCCAGTTCCCATTGAGAACCCATCCACAGCCAGTTCCCATTGAGAACCCATCCACAGCCAGTTCCCATTGAGAACCCATCCACAGCCAGTTCCCATTGAGAACCCATCCACAGCCAGTTCCCATTGAGAACCCATCCACAGCCAGTTCCCATTGAGAACCCATCCACAGCCAGTTCCCATTGAGAACCCATCCACAGCCAGTTCCCATTGAGAACCCATCCACAGCCAGTTCCCATTGAGAACCCATCCACAGCCAGTTCCCATTGAGAACCCATCCACAGCCAGTTCCCATTGAGAACACATCCACAGCCAGTTCCCATTGAGAACCCATCCACAGCCAGTTCCCATTGAGAACCCATCCACAGCCAGTTCCCATTGAGAACCCATCCACAGCCAGTTCCCATTGAGAACCCATCCACAGCCAGTTCCCATTGAGAACCCATCCACAGCCAGTTCCCATTGAGAACCCATCCACAGCCAGTTCCCATTGAGAACCCATCCACAGCCAGTTCCCATTGAGAACCCATCCACAGCCAGTTCCCATTGAGAACCCATCCACAGCCAGTTCCCATTGAGAACCCATCCACAGCCAGTTCCCATTGAGAACCCATCCACAGCCAGTTCCCATTGAGAACCCATCCACAGCCAGTTCCCATTGAGAACCCATCCACAGCCAGTTCCCATTGAGAACCCATCCACAGCCAGTTCCCATTGAGAACCCATCCACAGCCAGTTCCCATTGAGAACCCATCCACAGCCAGTTCCCATTGAGAACCCATCCACAGCCAGTTCCCATTGAGAACCCATCCACAGCCAGTTCCCATTGAGAACCCATCCACAGCCAGTTCCCATTGAGAACCCATCCACAGCCAGTTCCCATTGAGAACCCATCCACAGCCAGTTCCCATTGAGAACCCATCCACAGCCAGTTCCCATTGAGAACCCATCCACAGCCAGTTCCCATTGAGAACCCATCCACAGCCAGTTCCCATTGAGAACCCATCCACAGCCAGTTCCCATTGAGAACCCATCCACAGCCAGTTCCCATTGAGAACCCATCCACAGCCAGTTCCCATTGAGAACCCATCCACAGCCAGTTCCCATTGAGAACCCATCCACAGCCAGTTCCCATTGAGAACCCATCCACAGCCAGTTCCCATTGAGAACCCATCCACAGCCAGTTCCCATTGAGAACCCATCCACAGCCAGTTCCCATTGAGAACCCATCCACAGCCAGTTCCCATTGAGAACCCATCCACAGCCAGTTCCCATTGAGAACCCATCCACAGCCAGTTCCCATTGAGAACCCATCCACAGCCAGTTCCCATTGAGAACCCATCCACAGCCAGTTCCCATTGAGAACCCATCCACAGCCAGTTCCCATTGAGAACCCATCCACAGCCAGTTCCCATTGAGAACCCATCCACAGCCAGTTCCCATTGAGAACCCATCCACAGCCAGTTCCCATTGAGAACCCATCCACAGCCAGTTCCCATTGAGAACCCATCCACAGCCAGTTCCCACTGAGGACCCATCCACAGCCAGTTCCCATTGAGAACCCATCCACAGCCAGTTCCCACTGAGGACCCATCCACAGCCAGTTCCCATTGAGGACCCATCCACAGCCAGTTCCCATTGGTGTTGCAATGATTCAGAGCAGTCCTTGGTGTTTATTATTCATGGGGAACGACCATCATCTTCAGTAAAGGTCAGTGGGTGAAGGCTGCTTTCATTTCCATGGGTAAATGTCGTTTCAAAACCCCATGCATGACAGCTCTGTGACTCTGATGAACATGATGACTGCAGCACAGCAGGGTTTGCTTGAGTTTTTCTTTTTTTAAACGGTGCCACTCCTCCCCCTGATGGACACTCGCCATAACTGCAGAACACAGAAAAGCTCCTTCTCCCATGTCACTTGACTCACATGTGTGCTATTGATCGCCTTCCAGTAACAGAGAAGTCAATGAGGCCGTACTTAAAAATAACATCTGTTTGTCCTTTTTGTCTGGATTACAATGGGAAATGTATTTTCTCTCGATACAGGGTGTGTGTATGCCTGTGTGTGTGTTCCTGTGTGTGTGCCTGTGTGTGTGTGTGCCTGTGTGTATTCCTGTTGTGTGCCTGTGTGTGTGTGCCTGTGTGTGTATGCCTGTTATGTGCCTGTGTGTGTGCCTGTGTGTATTCCTGTGTGTGCCTGTGTGTTTGTGCCTGTGTGTATTCCTGTTGTGTGCCTGTGTGTATTCCTGTGTGTGTGCCTGTGTGTATTCCTGTGTGTGCCTGTGTGTGTGCCTGTGTGTATTCCTGTGTTTGTGTCTGTGTGTTCCTGTGTGTGTGCCTGTGTGTATTTCTGTGTGTATTCCTGTGTGTGTGTCTGTGTGTGTGTCTGTGTGTGTGTCTGTGTGTGTTCTGTGTGTGTGCCTGTGTGTATTCCTGTGTGTGTGCCTGTGTTTTCCTGTGTGTGTGCCTGTGTGTGTGCCTGTGTGTATTCCTGTGTGTATTCCTGTGTGTGTGTGTCTGTGTGTGTGCCTGTGTGTGATTGTCCTTAACTGAAGTTGTTCTCTCTCCATGTTTCTTTCTAGCAGAAGTTGCCCGGAGTCTTCTATGTAGGATTCCTATTAGTAATGTAGGCTCTGTGTATGACTGTAGATGCAGGGGAGTGTTTTCTGATCTGCTGTACGATCTCTGTCCCACAGCTATGCCAGCTATAGGATTTGCTTTTCAGATTAGTCAGTCTGTAGTTACTTATATGTTATATCTGCTGAAGATTGCTGTTAGACTTCCCTAGGACACACCTATTTCAATACCAAACAAATGGTGCAAATGTAGTACATAGCAAGTCTGCAGGATCAATCAATCTACAACACTCAAGACATGTGCTTACAACAGTAGCCACTACCCCGCTGGAATGACTCAGTGCACATACACATTAAAAACCTTTTAAGTCATGAAAACTGCTGAAGCATGGAATAATTCCACAGCAAGGGACCAGCATACAGCATAAGAGCCCTGTGAGACGGGTTCCTGCTTTACATGGGCAGCGCTCATAGTCAGTGATGCGTGCGGGTGGCAGGCCCCTGACGCCCATCTCCCTTCTCCTCCTGGCAGGATTGATAGTGTACCTGGGCATGATGCTGGGAGCATTCATGTGGGGCGGACTGGCTGACAAGATGGGCAGGAGGAAGTGCCTGATCATCGCCCTGGCCATCAACTCCGTCTTCGCCTTCATCTCCTCCTTTGTCCAGGGCTACGGCCTCTTCCTCTTCTTCAGGCTCGTCTCCGGTTTCGGGTGAGTGAGCGGAGGTGTGCGGGGTCCATGTCTTCTGTGGTCCACTCATTAGAAACACCATTAGAAAAACTCTTCTGCAGGCCAGCGGCAAAGTACAGCAAAGTGTAGCACAGTAAAAGCTTGGTAGAGCACAGGCAAGCAAGCTGAATCACAGATATTGTTAACCACAAGTACAGTATTGTGTAGTTGAAGCATGGGCAATTGTGAATTTAATGTGCAAATTTAACTTGGAAGTTTAGTTACATTGCAGTTCAAGTGTGATGATGCTCTGCACCTGTCCATTGCAATGTCCAAATAGGTGCTTGTGATGGGAAAGTACTGAATAGAAATATATTTAAGAGAATCAAGTGTAATTCGAAAAAATCCTCCATACACCTATCTAGCCCCACACTTTTTTCTGTAATCCTGAGTGAAACCCCGCCCAGTCCCAAATGATGACTCCAGAAAGCATTATTGGCACTTGACAGATACAAACACACAGAGCTCCAACAGTGCCATTGAGCCCGGTGCCAGGTGTATGGAATACAGCCTCCATTGTTCGTGTGCTTCAAACAATGTGCACAGTCCCTCATCAGCAATAACACATCTGGAAAATGCTATTGATGCTGTAGTGAGCAGGACGGCAGGCTGGAATTGATTATTGAAGGCTCTTGAGAGGCAGTGTAATACTCATTAGCCTGATGAAAGCCTGCCAGGCCCACCTCAGCTCACACCCACTCAGATTACCACAAACCCGTGAGCCGCTGCTCCACTGCAGCCAGAGATCAAAGCACCAGCACAGCCTGCAGGAGCAGACTGCATCCCGCACCCATTTCCTTGAGTCTCATTCAGGGGTTTAGCGGGTCACTTCTAGGGTTAGGGTAACATTTTGTTTTTACTGTTTTCGCTCCAGTGCTCACGCTGCTATATTGAGAGGATTGTAAATACTCCAGTAAAACTCGACAGGTGGACGGTTAGTTGAGCTGAGTGACGGCCTCTGTATCTCATTGCTTGCGCTGCCCTGTGCCTCTCCCCAGGATCGGAGGCTCCATCCCTATCGTGTACTCCTACTTCTCCGAGTTCCTGTGCAGGGAAAAGAGAGGCGAGCACCTGAGCTGGCTCTGCATGTTCTGGATGATCGGTGGCATTTACGCCTCGTCCATGGCCTGGGGCATCATTCCCCACTACGGTAAGAGCCACAGACCTACATGATAAGCAGGCACTGTAGAGGACTGAGCTGGTAGTACAGTAGTAACTATACAGCCTGCTTCACTAATGGAACCTGGCTCTGTCAGCCTTTGAGATTGAGCCTCCGACACTACCCATCCATATCTCCGTTATGCAGCTAGACCACAATGTGAACCCAGCAATGAAGGTAAACAAGCTGGTAGGAGCTCTGTGTATTAGCCAGGTTGTTACAGCCCCCTCCCTGTAATACAGAACCCCATCCCAGACTGGCCCCTCTATAAGTGACTGTGTTTCTCCTCTAGGCTGGGGTTCCAGCATGGGCACCAGCTACCAGTTCCACAGCTGGAGGGTGTTTGTGCTGGTGTGCACCCTGCCCGCCATATCCTCCCTCATTGGACTCATCTTCATGCCTGAGAGTCCTCGCTTCCTGCTGGAGGTAAGTGCACTGAAGCACTTCAAACCTGCCATGTGCTGGTATCTCTTCCCAGGCTTTCAGCAGCTGGAGTGATGTCATCACATCATTTCTGTGTGTGATGTTTAACCACTATTGGGAGGTCAAAACATAGGTCCAATATGACTGACACAGTTAGGGTTCTGATTCAAGACTCAACAGAATATCTTGATTTAACTAACGCAATAGTACCCCAAAGGGCCTTCACAAACCCTGTTTGTGTGTGTTTGTAACTGCAGCTAAACTGCCCTCGTTTCTGTAATAAAATTAATAAAGTTGTGTTTGGTTTGATACAGAATGGCAAACATGACGAGGCCTGGATGATCCTGAAGCAGGTTCACGACACCAACATGAGGGCAAAGGGAGAGCCTGAGAAGGTGTTCACGGTATGTCAAATCTGCCATATAACCAGCCCGCCCTTACTGGCCTCATCGTCTGCTCCTACTAGAAATCCTCTTGACATGGGGAATCAGGGACACCTGATGGCTATTTCCATTGCATTTGTTTATCTGGGTCTCTCAAATGCTCCTTGTTTTTTTGTTTTTTTTAGGTCTCTCAAATCAAGACGCTGAAGCAGGAGGACGAGTTTATTGAGATCCAGAGTTCCACAGGGACTTGGCACCAGCGATGGTTTGTCAGGATTATGACTGTGGTCAAGCAGGTAGGCAAACAAATGAATACAGTACTGTAATGAAAATGTGTAATGAACAACAAGAGCAGTGTCTTCCTTCTGCAAGTGCCATACATGGATAGGCTTGTTTGATCGGCACTTGCATATACGTTAAATGTATTTACATAGGAGGCTTTTTGATCCAGAGGTTAAAGAAACAGAATTATAACCAGGAGGTCCCACTTTCAAATCCCAGCTCAGCCAATGACTTTCTGTGTGATCCTGAGCAAATCACTTAACCTCCTTGTGCTCTATTTTTCGGGTGAGACTTTGTAAGTGACTCTGCAGCTGATGCACAGTTCACAGACCCTAGTCTTCTTGTAAACTGCTTTGTGATGGTGGTCCACTATGAAAGGCGCTATATAAAGATTATTATTATCTGCAGTTCATGAATTATAGTGCATCCTTGTCATGTAAATGAACGTTCAGTGAAGTGGTGTAGACCCAGCGGAGCGGGATTGTCCTGCTACAGGCGGCTCACGTTGGCTGCTGGTGTATAATGCTTGTGTTTTGGTGTCCCTATTCAGGTCTGTCAGAACGTCCTGTCATTGCTTTCACCCCAATTCAGGATGAATACCTTGTTCATGGCAGTGGTTTGGTTTACGATGGCCTTCAGGTAAGGAAGTGTTTTCCCTTTTAAACTGTTTGGGTCCAATGCAGCAGATGAACATTTGGAGTTGTATTAATAAAGCAGCAGCACCGTTAGTGCTGGAATGATTGTTGCAGTTCATCTTCACACTTGCATGCACATACTCTAGGGTTAACTGTTATCAAAGAGCCCAGTTCACTCCCCCAAGCCAGCACAGTCATGTGATGCTGTGTGACTCTCGCATTTCAGTTACTATGGGCTGGCCGTCTGGTTCCCAGACATGATTAAACATCTACAGAACGAGGAATACGAGTCCAAAGTGAAGGTTTTCTACCGGGAACGTGTTGAACATTTCACTTTCAACTTCACCCTGGAAAATCAAATCCATAAGGAAGGAAAATACTTCAACGACAAGTAGGTGCAGAGATTTCAAGCGTCAGTTATTTATTATATATATATATACATCTGTACATGGTACTAATCCTGTTATTGCTTTGCTGATGTCCCTCCAGGTTCTATAAGATCGATTTGAAGTCTGTGACCTTCGAGGACTCTTTGTTTGAAGAGTGCTACTTTGAAGACATCAGATCCACAGATACCGTCTTCAAGAACTGCACCATCGTGTCCACTGTATTCTATAACACAGGTGCACATTCTCTCAAGCAGGGCAGAGAAATTACATTTCATTAAGACTTTTATGATGCCTATTTGTTGATCAGAGCAATGGCATGATTTTTTGTATGGTCCGGAAAGAGAAATATTACAAGAGAAACTTGCTTTGGAAACATGGTTTACAGTGTCCAAATGAATTTGATACAACAAACATTTAAAAGAACATCATTAAATGTACCTACAGTATATGTCATATGTTCACGGAAAATCAATGGTCTATATCTGGTCTCGGTTGATTGAAAGCCACCTTGATATGCTGAACAGCACTGTCGCTCTGCAGCAGTCTTGAATGATTGCTTGTATTTTTCAGATTTGTACAAGCATAAGTTTATCAAGTGCAAGTTTGAGAACAGCACGTTCCTCCAACAGAAGGAGGGCTGCCACCTGGACTTCAACGAGGAGAATGACATCCTCATCTACCTGGTCAGCTTCCTGGGCAGCCTGGCCGTGCTCCCTGGAAACATCATCTCCGCTCTCTTCATGGATAAGATAGGGAGGATAAAGATGATCGGTGAGAGACAGGGGGAATCACAATCACCAGCTATGCCAGTTGGGTAAAGCCACTGGAGGACTGGATATATTTAAATTACAAGCCTGAAACTACACACTTCTGGCCAGTACCACAGACCCAGATTAAAAGTGATCTTGGACAACATTAGGCAGTAACTTGATGTCCAGTAATTTCACATTTTCGAATGAGCAGGGACACATTTGATCTACTTTTGCATTAAGAAATAATAACTCCCCTATTGTTTTTGTTGCTGCACCTGGCAAACTGGTTTTAACACATGCATACAAACTCATGTCCAGGAACTTGTTCACGTGGCTAAGACTTGAAAACGTGTATCTACTGCATTTCCCTGCAGGAGGGTCCATGCTGATTTCATCTGTGTGCACGTTCTTCCTGTTCTTTGGGAGCAGCGAGTCTGCCATCATCGGCTGGCAGTGCCTGTTCTGTGGCACCAGCGTGGCAGCGTGGAACGGCATTGAGGTCATCACGGTGGAGCTGTATCCCACGAGTAAAAGGTAAGGCATAAACTAACTTTCAAGCTACACCTCCTGACACCCTCTGTCTCATAATGTAAAAGGAGCAACTCATAAAGCTCTTGTGCATTGCTGTACATGATGTCATTAGAACAGCCTCACCATAGGAACTCCTTGTACAGCAAATGAAATGCAAGAGAGCAAATATTCCTATAAAATAAATAACATATAGCAAGTGCTCAAGAGACAGTCTAAGCATGGTCTTTATACAGTATGTATGAGGGGGCACATCATATATAGGAACTCTCAAGTGTTTGACTGTGATAAGCACACAGACCCGTTTTCTTCTGCCTGTAGAGCCACAGCGTTTGGAGTCCTTAACGGCCTGTGCAAGTTTGCAGCCATCCTTGGCTCCTTCATCTTTGCCTCCTTCGTGGGAATAACCAAGGTGATGCCCATCCTGCTGGCCTCCACGGCGCTGGTGGCGGGGGGGCTGCTGGCTCTGCGCCTGCCCGAGACCCGGGAGCAGGTCCTCATGTGAGCCTGGCCAGCACAGGGGTGCCACAGGGGAGCCACAGCCCGGCGGAGCTGGGGGATAGACTGATACAGGCAGGACAAAGGAACAGGAGGGCTGGCTTTTTGTAAGCATTAGGTAGCCCCCTATATTGTATTTTTATTGCATTCATCTTCATTTATTAAAAGGGCAACAGTCAAGTGTATTGAATTGCTGATGAAAATGCAAGGCTTGTTTTGTGTGCGCTTCTTCTTGTTTATTTGTATTGATCTGGACAGCATTAAAAACCTGCACTGTTTAATTCTGTTACAAACAGCACTAAATGAGCAGCATCCTTTTAACTGATCTGCTCTGCTTACGGGAGGCCAGCCAAAGCTTTTAACAAGAATATGTTATCTGTTAATACAGTTCCGGTATGATTCGGGATTGCATATTAAATGTGCAAATACACAATAAAAAGATCTAGATGTTTCAACCTTGCACGACACATTGTGTCAGTCTATCCTTTAGCACAGTGAATTCTAACTGCTGTTCTTATCACCTGGAGTCTATCATAGGCACAGCGCATTAATAAGTGGCCAAATTACTGTCCCAATATAATACACTGTCACAGCAAACTCTGCCCTTCCATCTGTCTGTGTGTTTTAATACAATAGTTCCATTCTTAGGGCCTTGCTTAGAAACAAGTGCAAGGGCAAAGGCGAACTTTCTCAGAGGAACAAAACCATTTGAATGGTATAAAACTAGCAAGAGCTCGGAGGAATGATTGTACTGAGCAAGTCCTCCTTGCTAGTTTAATACTGTTCGGTTTGCCTTTGCCCATTCCCTTCTCTATTATTCAAAACTGTGCTGGTTTGCCTCCAAACCACTACTGCTCCCCACACAGACACTGTCAAAGTATATCTGGATTTTAAATGAAGGCAATAATTAATATCCAGCCATACCGCAAAGGGAAGCTGCCTGTTAGTGTTCACCCTTGTCTTTAGTGTGCTATGTAGGGGATTATCTTTGCTACAGCTTCACTTCACTTTTTTTGAGGCGGTCGCATTTTTCCCCAAGTGACCCCCAAGATATGACACCTAGGTCATCCTTTCTACAGGTGTTTCCTTCCCGCGCCCGCGGCAGAGTGATACCGTTAACTGTGCATCCTAACCCCAAGATAGGTTAGCCAGATAAAAATGGGACGTGCGTTTAAGTTTACAAAAATGTTTAACGCTGAAGATGATTTTGCCAGCAGGTACATGTAAAATGGTTAAAACAAGAAAAAAGAGAAAAGGGGGAACTGTATCTTTGAATACAAAGAGGGTGATCAGCATGCTGTTTTGAGCTTTTCAGTATCACAAAACAAAAAGAGTTTAAAAGTCTTTTAAAAATGTCTACAATAAAGAGAAATCATAGTCTAACGGTACTTGCTGTATGTCTCACTATAAATACAATCATGATGAAGACTAGCCATTCCTGCGTTATACTGCATTGTTTCTGTCTGATTTAAGGGTGGATTCCTAAGCTGTTGCTTACTTATGGTGGCTGTTCTTAAGGAGCCAGTATTATACTCTAAGAAGCCGAGCTTTGACATTCCATGACTAAAATTACTGCACCAGGATAGCACTTCAACATAATGGCATGGAAATGCTGTTCAATTGATTACACGCTGAAGGGCATTATTCTGAAGTGACCATAGTAACTTGTATGTATGTTCACTCATAATTAAGAAGTCAATCCTATGAGTCTCCATACTGTCAAGTGAATTTGCAGTCATATTACTTCGTACCAGTAAGTACGTTGCAGAGCAGTCAATAGCATTGACTAGTACAGGCACAGTGCCAATTTTTCCAAACCAAGAAAAACGACCAAGGCTTTCTCCAAATCCCCTGCTGTCCTTCTAGAACTGTACGAGCGGCAGGAGGCGGGCCTTACACGCATGCAACTGATCCGATTGGCTGATCTGTGCACATGTGCGACTCAGAGGAGTCACTGTGAGCGAAGGGGCAGGTTTGTGAATATTGCTCTTAAATGTTACACTTTGAGTAAGTTAGTTAGTGAGTCTGTATGTCACGATGTATGGAAAGCCATAATGTTTTCTTGTTTTTATATGTTCATTTTTAAGTGTGTCTGATTGTTGTTGGAAAACGGAGACAGGTGATGACAATCTGTATTTATTTTTTATTTTGTTTGTTTTTTGTTTTGTTCTGTGACTGTCCAAATAAATAAAAACATGAATGTACATTGTGGCATGAGTCTGGATCTTTGAAATGTATTATACGCATGTGTTTATTGAATTGCTGGTGTATGTATGGGACGGGAAGCTCTTCGAACCCTCCCCCGAGATCAATGAATGAGCCTAGCTCCACTGCCCTTACTTGCTCAATGCGTGCAGCCAGTCCTGCGGTTCCCAGCCCCTCACTTGCACACTCAGTTATATGCAGCACATGTCTAAACAAGGCAGGACTGAGGTGTGGGGCACGGCACCTAGCAGGAGGTTCTGTTTACTCTCAGTTCTAAGAGATCAATGTCCTCTCATGAGAAGACAGTCCTGCGCTTCAACGCACACACCGAATAAGATTCCTGCCTTAGCACGCATATAATGCATTCTTTCTGTGATCTTTTTCTAAATCAAAATGGATTATGTTGCAAGCGTTCATCTAGCAAAATACTGTAGATATCTGTATTCATTATTTACCAAGTTGCATGAATCCTGTTGTATACATGCATTAACATTCATAGAAACCCATTTTCCAATTTTGCTTCCATCATGCATTTTGAATTTGACATCCATTTCAAATCTGTTTTAAATCCATTGCTTCCTGGAAATTACATGTATCACCACACCCACAATAACACCAGTAATAATGATAGAAGGAGCACATGTCCATAGTGTGTGTAAAAGCAATGGTGCGCCTCTCTTCTTCCCTATTATTTCTGTTGCTGCTGTGACTCCTTAAATCTCTATGAGGTTCAGCACACAAGGGGAGCCCGTGTGGCCGACTAGATGCCAATTTCATCTCTTGCGAGACACTGTTGGTGCCAGGTGCCAAAATAAGCACCATACCAAGATCCGAGAGAATGAACCTGAGGTTAGACCCAGGGCAGCACACTCAAAACTCATTAGAACAAGTGAGCCAGTGTACTGACAGCCACTGGGACAATCTCCCTCGATGATATAGTTAACTGTGGTATACGACCCTAGAAATGCACTGACTCACACTTACAGCATGGTAAATACCTAAAAAAGCATCCGAAAGCAGATAGAAATCACACACAAGCAAAGTGCCACTACCAGCCATCAGAATTATGCTTCAAAAAACACAACACAACAGAATCATACTTAACCCCCCTGTGTGACCCCCTTGCACAGGACTGGAAGAACGAGCACAGCAGGGTGCCAAGAATGACTTCTTCCATGATCTTTTTTTCCAGTGTCAGAACAAGGTTTTAATTTCTAGGAATGAGATGATATATTACTTACCCCTGAAAGGGAGGGGGGCAGCCAAACACACTGCATGAAAGCCACCCCTTGGTGGAATACTTTTCTTCCAGTAAACGGTTCACAAATTGACACGTAGCGCTAAAACTATGGCACTTGTACAAACACGATCAACACGAAGTGTGAAGCGATCACGCACACACAGGGCGGTGCTCTCTGCTTCTTAAAGAAAACGGTGCTGTTGCTTTTACCATTTCACCAACAGT